>NC_137469.1:15940126-16055891 GCF_964235325.1 Thermobia domestica | reverse complement strand
CATTTTGACCCACTTCCGGTGGCGTACAAAAGTGGGAATAGGATAACAAAGTGGTACAAAACACGTACAAAACGATGCAAAACAATCCATCTTAAACTTTGTTGTTGGCGGGACAGTGGGTAGCTTTCTTGCCACTTTTGTGTCCCATTATGACTCTCTTCCTTTGGCTAACAAACGTGGAAATAGGGGGACAAAACAGTAAAGAACACACAAAACGATGTAATGGAAACCACCTCAAAATTCGTTGGTGGCGGAACAGTAGGTACCTTTTTTGCCACTTTTGTGGCCCATTTTGACCCACTTCCATTGACTCACAAAACGTGAAAATAGTCGCACAAACGAAACAAACATGCACAAAACGATGCAGCAGATACCACCTCGAAATTCTTTCGTGGAGGTACAATGGGTAACTTTCGTTCCCCTATGGAGGCCCATTTTGATACACCTTTAATGGCGCACATAGTGTCGAAATAGGCGCACAAACGGCACAAAACACGCACAAAACGATGTGATAGAAACAACCTCAAAATTCGTTGGTGTCGCAACAGCATTAGCTTGTTCCGCCATATTTGTAGGCCAATTTTGACCCACTTCCGATGGCGCACGAAACGTGAGAATAGGCGCACAAAACGGCACAAAACGATGCAAAAGAAACCACCTCGAAATTCATTGTGGGCGGAACAAGTTAATGCTGTCCTCCATATTTGGAGGCTCAGTTTCAGCCACTTCCGATGGTGCATAAAACGGAAATAGGCGCACAAAACGGCAAAAAACACGCACAAAATGATGTGTTGGAAACGACCTCACAATTCGTTGGTGGCGGAACCGCATTAACTTGTTCCGCCATATTTGTAGCCCTATTTTGACCCACTTCCGGTGGCGCACAAAACGTGGGAATAGGCGAACAAAACGTCGCAAGACGCGCACAATACGATGCAAAAGGAACGACCTCGAAATTCATTGTTGGCGAAACAATTTAATAATGTCCTCCATATGGAGGCCCATTTTGACCCACCTCTGATGGGGCACAAAACATAGGAATAGGCGTACAAAGCGGTACAAAACACGCACAAAACGATGCAAGAGAAACCATCTCGAAATTCGTTGGTGGCAGAACAAGTTAATGTTGTCCTCCATATTTGGAGGCTCATTTTGAGCCACTTCCGATGGTGCACAAAAAGTGGAAATAGGTGCACAAAAGACGCACAAAATGATGTGTTGGAAACGACCTCAAAATTTGTTGGTGGTCGTATTAACTTGTTCCGCCATATTTGTAGGCCCATTTTGACCTACTTCCGCTGGCACACAAAACGTGGGAATAGGCGCACAAAACAGCATAAGACAGGCACAAAACGATGCAAGAGAAACCACCTCGAAATTCGTTGGTGGCAGAACAAATTAATGCTGTCCTCCATATTTGAAGGCTCATTTTGAGCCACTTCTGATGGCACACAAAACGGCACCAAACGCGCAGAAAACGATGCAAAAGAAACCACCTCGAAATTCATTGGTGGCGGAACAATTTAATGATGCCCCTCGATATGTTTATAGAGAATGAAAAGTGATTACATACTTTCACACCATCTGTTGTATATCACAATATATTTACTCAATGACTCGATTAATGTGCGATTTGTTACAAAAGCCGAACAAGTGCAATTAGACTTATTTTTGAACACATACGTAACCTGTTGTTTGTTCATATTGAATTTCAATAATTTTAAAATTTACTAAGTTTCCTTTGACTCCTTGATAGTTTATATAATAAGATTTGCTCGTTTATTTATTTTCTAGTAGTTAAGTTATTCCCTATGTACCCTGAGCGAAGATCTGTAGAAAATGTTATTACGCGGATAACTAACAAGCGTAAATCAGCCAGCAGGGTAAAAAATGTGAGCACGGATATGTCTCCGGTATATGTGCCAACGTGGCAACCTGTCTGCATTGTGGTGTAACCCACGTCGTCAATTGTCATGCCTACGTCGAACGGCAGCATCAACGACGATCCCAGAAAATCGTTGTAAAATTCAAGATATCGCATAATCAAGAACGGCAAATTATATACAAGACAATCAACTTATGTACAAACGGAACATGTAACATCTCGCCAGGATACAACATTTACTTCCTGTGCTCACTCCTGTAGATCATTTTCTTGTGCACAGCAACCAACACCAACTGCTCCTAGATTATATATATTTGACCTTCACCTATCTCACTTAAACCAGTAGGTCGTGACACACAGCCTGGCATGTCAAAAGTCACATCAAATTAGGACTGCTGATGACTGAAATCGTGTGATATGGTGTAATGAGTTATCATTCACGTTTTTCCAAAGCACGTGTGGCTGATGACCGAAGAAACGTATTATTTGTAGTGTCTCTGTCGAAAGGTGAAATGACTTTGTGATACTGCGGGGTCACAATATCGAGGTTTTCAGAGACTTCGGTGCTGACACTTATCGGTGATGTCACTACCCGTAATTATGTCGCCATTCTAGGGGATCAGATGTATCCTATGGTCTAGATATTTTTGTGGCAACAGCACCATATTTCAAGATGATAATGGGCCTATTCACACAGCTCAAGCTGTCGATGCGTGGTTTGGAGATCATCAGGATAAAGTTGGACACTTGCCCAATCACGGGATCTGAACACAATTGAATATTTGTATTCCGTTTAGGATACACGAATGCGGTGCAGATTTGGGTCTACACCATCTCCCAAGGATCATAGTCATGCACTGCAAGCGTAGTGGTGTGATATTTTATTTGTTATCATTTACGATCTTCAAGACTACATTTTACATCGCAATAGTGATTTTTGAGTGCGAAGGTTTTCCAACTGCTGTTCATCCATTACATTGCACTTTATTCAAGTAGTTTCTACTAAATTGATGTCGATTTGAATATATTATGCATGGGCACTTCCACTTCCGTAACTGAAACAGTTGGAAGGGATTTCGAGGTCCAGATCCTTAGGACCCAACCCTTGACGTTTTGCCCCATCAACCATTAATTTACTTATACAAATCAGTTTCCATGCTACGAGGAAGAATAGCGCCCTGGATTTGTGAACCCGGAAGAACATCGCAACTACATCCAAGGTATTGCCGAAGACGCAGTAAATCGCCCTATCCTGCCATCTAAAAAAATCTTTTCATGACTAGTAATCAATTATTATAAGGAGTTATGCATTAAAGATTTTTAATGTTAATCCAGCGAATCGGATAACCAACGCTAGTGTAGAAATAAACATTTCCAACAGTAAAAAAATGTGTTGCTGCTATGGTAATCAGCGTTGGAGGTAATCCATATCATTTTCATCGATGTGAAACCACTACTGGGAACCATTGCAATGTTGGACTCTGTGAAATGTGCAAAACTCTCCGTAAGTATCCAGCAATAACCAACAGACATGCTGTTTTAATTTTCTCTCCAATACACTCTTACATATGGTCATTGTATCTTAAAAATACAGCTATGTGTAAAATTTAAAACTTTAAAGGAGATACAAAAAAACTGCTGCATTTTTTGTTAGGCGGGAGGAAGAAATCCGGACATGTGCAACTGCTGTGCGCACATTATTTTTATCTTCTAACATAAAACAAGTTATGTTTCTTTGTGTACAGCAGAAAATGGTAGGAGCAGTTTGACAGCAGCATCAAATAGCGGGGATTGTTTTCTGACTTAAACCCTTAAATGAACGATATCACATAATGGTTGTAGGTATGTACTCAATACCATACTGCACCTACATCTGTAAAATCATACTTTGAGCAAAAACTACACAGAGAACTTTCTAAATCTCAGTATCGATATGCACTTCAATGTAACTCCTTAAACGATGATGTATACTGTCTATGATTTAAGTATAAAACCCTTTAATACTCACAATATTATCTTAATCTCTCCCATCAATTACCGACTTTCCTGGTATTTCAGTAATTTCTTGGCAGGGTACCTTTAGCCAGAGACTGTTAACTAATCTGATTTTGTTACCTTTGAAAGTGACTCATATAAGATGGATATTTCAGTGGCTCAAACCTCTTTTAAATAATATATCCTTGATATCTTCCTAATATTGTATGCTTTGTTTGAGTGAGTGATCTATTTGGTTTGGTTTACTTAACACTCTTTTATGCGCCGATTTGTTATCTATACCTTCATGTTGGAATCGGATTTCAGACCATGTACTTAAGCCGCTTTGCCACAAGAGGCACATGAGAGCTTTTCTTTCGATTTCCTTAGGAACATTGCGAATAGTATGACTTTTAAAACTATTCCTAAAAAAGAATAAACATCGATCCACAAGATGATAATCTGAAATATAGGAAATATATTAAATTCTTTTTAATTTGTTCTCACGCTACCAAAGCAGTACTTACGCTTTTCTATTCCAGCCTTTCAATATAACAATATCAGACTATTGTCTGTTCTAGGATGATACAATTCTAGTTCATGTATATGGCTTTTGTTTGGGAATACAATAGAGCTTTGCTTATCCGACATAAACTGGCAGGCAGAATGCCGGATAATATGGATGTATTAAGAAAAGGCCTATTAAAAGTCAAACTATGATAGAATTTTACATATTACGCATCTAATAATCATGTTTTATAACAAATAAATGCACTACACTCAATCGGGAACGTATCCAGCGTGAGGTCCTGGGGCTGCCCATCCGAAACTCAAGCAGTTTTTAATATACCTGATTTTACCCTTTTTAAGTTCTTTTATATCAGATTACTTTGAGTCAGTGTCCAAACTTTGGGCAATGTGTTGTTGTTTTGTTATAATTCTAAGAATGTACCATAATGCCATTGATTCTACGTGGAATTAGAGAACACTATTAAATAGGATTTACATTTTCTGTTCTGTTTATAACTTTAATGTATTAGAACAATACACTCACTTCATTCTGTCTATTTTTGTTATATGATATACGTAACAGACAGTATTCCTTAGTAACGTCTCTCAAAAATATTTCAAATTTTGTTTGTACTACGATGCATTTTGTTTAGAGTAAACCGAATCATAAACGAAGATCAATAAAGCGAAAACATGGTGCATTGATGTTTTACGCACCTAAACCTGTAAAGTAGTTGTGTAAAAGATCATCTTTCACTCAGTAGCTAAATTTGTGGGAATGATTGCACACCTTGCCCTATAAAGTACATTCTTATAAAGAAAAAAAAATAACATGTTGAGAAGCTAAAGAAAAACCAACTTGAATAGTTTCCTATAGCTTTCTATCTAAATAATAGAAAACTTTTTCATTTGATCACGATAAATCACGTTTGGCACTAAGGCGTCTGTTTCTATTTGTATATATCTTTCACACTTTGTTGGAACCAAGATTGCTCTTTTTCGAAGAAAAGAGGGTGAGAGAAGAAGCTATGCAACAGCATAAACTGAAAACAATCGCTATTACCACTAGTACTCTAATCTGGAATAAATATGGCATTAAATGAAAAGATCAATAAGTATTTCCTTATTATATTGCTTCAGTTCTTATTAACATGAAAATTATACACTTCCGATAATGGTTTATAAAAGAAAGATGGCATGGGATGGAATTCGATCTGGTGTAAAAAGTAGTATAAGAACTATTAGTCCACAACTTTACCCACCTAACCACGGAGACTACTATTTGTTAGCTCTCTTTCTCTTAACAAATAAATTCTCATAGCCATGGTGCGTGTCACTTCCAACTTCAAGTCAAGAGTTTTCTTGTTTGTTTGTATATCCCCGTATGACAACTTAGTTGCAAAACCTAATTTATATTTGACAGACAATCTAGACACTAGGTTTAAACAAATAAATGCAATATTTTACTCTACTTTCCAGTTCATTGATCCAATTTCCCTAGTAGAAATTGTGAAATTCCCTCCGCAATCGTGCCCTGATACTGCAAAGATTCCTCAAAATCATGATTACCAGAATACACAAAACTGAGTATTATTTTGGCTTTTGCTTATATTTTTAATTTCTATATTTTCTTTGGAAACATCTCCATAAATCAATTTCTTTCTATTACTATCTAAGACAAAGCTAAAGGAAGCCTAGCTTGGATCCTTTGTTTGCGGAACGATACCAAGACCTTTGCTCCGAGAAGTGGTTTAGCGGATCGAATCATCCCAGAAGCGTTCAACTTTAATTATTTTTGCCTGCTTCCTAGTATGCAAGACAAAAACTGAGGAGCATAATTCAAGTACAGTATTATAGTTCTCCAAGTATGGACCTTACAGAGTGAGGATTCTGGAACCCTAGTTAGAATTCTGTCGGTTGAGTTGCTAGTATGCAGAATGAAGTTTAAGGAACTTTCTTGCTAAATTTGCGATACGCAAGTAAATCCGACAGTTTCTTTGGGATTAGACCCCCTACCACATAGTCTGTTCCTTGGAACTCCGCGGATGTGTTTCACTTTCAGATCTACTTTCTTTGCCTCCCTTTGAATTCCTTGAAATTACATTACTGTCAAGAGGGCTCAAAATATTTTGCTGGAGTCCCAAAATCTGATCAGCCGCCACTGATCAAAACAGATAAATAATATAATTAATCGATTATAATTGTCATCTCAAGAAACTGCTATTTAAGAAAATTTGAGAGGGGCCTCGCCTAATCTTCAGAGCCCGCTAATCAGGTGTTGAGTAACTTCATACAGCTGCATTCAATATACCTAATAAATATGACGTTAAAGCAGTTCTGCACTTTGGGGTTCACACAGAAAAAAGAGTATGCGGCTTACGTAAAATCGTAACTGACATGCGCAAATCCTGTAGTTTTTGGACTTAGAGTATGATTATATATAACATCCTCAAGCAAACGTATTACTGAAAATCTATGCTTTATAATAATTTTCATATAACTGTTCCATCTACGGACTTTCCGTTTGACTGAATATATGTAGTAAGGATGTCACAGAGATGGACATATGTAACGTATCTAATATACGTATATGTATGTAATATAAGTAAGACTGTTAATTGTCAGATATCCTACATATACATGATGTAACACCTAAGCGGGGAACCGGCAGTACGAATGTAGAGTAAGGGTAATGTATACCCTGTACAGATTCCCGAAGTAAACATATTATTTCCGTATATTTGTACTATATACCGCTGTCCAGATAACGGATTTCTCTCAGTGCATTCTTTTCTAAATAATTCATTAAAGTTCACATGTCAAATTGAAGTCCTGTTGTTCTTGGTGGATTTCTTTACAGAAGAGCGTAGACACTCACTCGATAAATTATAAGGGTTCAGATTACTATGGCTAGGCCGGATGAAAATGATATATACTGATCTATCTATCTATCTATCTATCTATCTATCTATCTATCTATCTATCTATCTATATATATATATATATATATATATATATATATATATATATATAGATAGATAGATAGATAGATATATATATATATATATATATATAGATATATATATATATATATATATATATATATATATATATATATATATATATATATATATATATATATATATATATATATATGAAAGTTATACTAGACAGATAGCTAGAATAGATGAAAAATAAAAGATCGGCACACCCTCAAAATTTAGTATGATGTGTGAAGTATCCCTGTGCGGAGCCATCGAAGGGAAAGAAATATACAGTTGTGAACAAAAATGAATAGCATCTGTATTCTGGATATCTTTAGTACATTCACTAATTAGCTTAATAGATACATTGTGCTACAAATGAAAAACTCAAATCAACATTGATTATTTTATAGTATTTACCAGTAATTGCCACTTCTTTAAAATTATCGAAACAGATTAGCAAAAGTATGTTTATCTTCACGTGACGATTTTGGATTTTTAAAACGAAATTTATTTTTTAAATATTAATTCAACTACAGGAAATTTCTTAAAGAAGTCCCTTGCCACTCGCAATAAATGTGTAAAATTCCTTACAAGTAAATTTCAAATTTTTCCTGATTCAGCCCCTGTCATCTCTTTAAAATTATCCAAACAGATAAACAAAATATTGTCAAAATAATAAATATTTCATATTTAAATTGTTATATTTTATTTATAAATTTTTAAATATTAGAATCAGAACAACACAAATCAAACATTATGTACATAAGTTAAAATTAAACCTAAGCTAGTACAATCAGTGGGAGGTAGGTATACTAATCCCAACATCTCAAATACTGATTCTTCTGTTGGTTTCGGAATTATGTAATAGTCAGTTAGCTTATTCCTTCCCTGTTGTACAATTCCAGCAGTGAGTGTGTGTTCACTCAAACTCATTCCTTTCCCGGCGGGAGCTCATGTGGTTCGGATTCCACGTTAATCAGTAGGTCCACGTATCATATAGCCTCGCTGCTGAACGGAACGCTAAACTCAAAATCAACTCAACTCAAACTCATTCCTTGTTTGGAAGCCAATAGTCTCATAGACCTATTAAACATACTAGATCTAGCGAAATGTATTAGATCATAATTTATAAATTATGATCAATTCAGAAAAGAAACAAAGATCTAATTTCAGTCTTATTTCTTGTTTACATAATTATGTGCTAATACAACATTATGTGTGCATTTCAAATTCTATACATACTGTGTTAAAAACACAATGCTTGTAATATTATGTAATCAATTTGTTAACATACACGCTATCCCTAAACAATGCGGACATCAAGAAAGTGACATTGTTTCGTGTCATCATATTAAACTGAGGTTTTAAAAATGGGTTAGTTAAGATTCTTTATGATCTAGGACACATGTAAATGAAAATCAGCCCGAGTACCAAAACTATCTCTAAAACATCAGCAGTTTTGGTCGTTAAAAGTCTTTAGTTATTTCCTGGTTGCAAGAAAAATATACCAAAAGTAGGAAAAAGAAGGACATCTCAAGAAAGAACAAAATTCAAAATTAATCATACTTCTGAATAAGTCTCCAAACAACAACGTTCAATAAATCAACAACAGCAGTAAGCAATAAAAATAAAATAGAAGTAACTCGTCGTTTAACTCTAAAATGCAACAAAAACATCATCATTCAAAACAATAAGAAATACACCATCATAACAGTCCACAATTAACATTCATCAGTCTATCATTTCTTCAAATATTACAAAAAAATCCAAAAGCACTAAAAAAATACAACCGCATTCTGTTTTCTGAAAGTACAAATCTCCATTCATTGGGTTAAACATTTTCTACTCAAGCAATCAAGGTATGTGTCACTACGAAATGCTGTGCTAACACAATTCTTATACCTAACATACACACAAAATTATTTCACACTAAATTCACATTACATAAACAACAGCTATCACACCAGCTCTAATAAATTGTTAAAATACACAAATTCAAACTTAAGACGTTATCATTTCTAATTAAGCTCTGGTTAACCCTTGGTCAATACAACCAGTAATAAATCATTCCCATTTCACACCTCTCACAATATACACACTTTAAGATTATCAATTATTTAAAGTTAGTTCAAATGCTAACTAATACAATCTGGGAAGCCCTCAGTGCTCAACATGTTACATTCTGTACTCAAATTTGACATAGCAACCCAGGTTGGCATGGTGGAGATTCTTGGTATTTGTTGAAAGATTATTATGGATTTATTTAGGATTAAGGATTTAGATTTCTGGGTTTTCGGCATCTAAGGTCATTTAGCTCTTCACGATTTGAGGGATGACGTCCTTCGGTGAGCACACAATCCGGGGAAAAGGAAGGAAGGAAGCGGCCTGGGACCTATAAGTTAGGTACCACCCCGGCATTTGCCTGGTGTGAATGAGGAAAACCCAGGAAAACCTCATTCAGGTTGGCTGACCCGAAAAAGCGTGTTACACTTTTTCGACCGAGTGACCCCACTGGGAATCGAACCCGGGACCGTTCGCACTATAGATTTATCGTTTATAGATGATGAATGACGACAGTTTTGCATTTACAGAATGAAAGTTATTTTTTTAAATATATACTTCGAACTAGACGAAATTACTTCTAACTAGATAGAAACAGTGTTTTATTTTCATAAGCAATGTTCCGGGGGACACACTTAGTATTCCGGGAGGGCACTACTGGTACTATTTTATTTATTAAATATATTATAGACGCATTATTTTCGTCTGCTCCGGGGGTCACACTCACAGCTCCGGGAGACAGTGCTTCCCCCAAACAGGCCTGGAAGAAGCACTGGATCCATATTTGAAAAGAAAACCGGTCATAAATGGGCTGGTAAGAAGTTTGTGCCGGTCATGGGCTTTAATCAAAATAACAGCGATATTTGCGACAATTGTTAATAATGTATGAGTTTCAAATATAAATAACCCTCAGTACTTCACTCATATGATTCCAGTTCTCAATCTTGATATCTGAGCATTTGAGATAAGAAATAAACGTCTATACCTTCTTCTGAGAGATTAATCCTGTAAGAATTTCTAAGAACAAAGAAACTTAACATAAAATTTACCGTTCCCCATTGTTTTGTAATTCAACCATTGAAATTATCCTGATTTCCTACCCTGCTTTATAATTTTGCTAATATTGAAGTATTCAGCTGTATTGAAATCTAAAATGATGCCATAACATGAAACTAAATAATAATTTACATTTTAGAGCACCTTGTTTTCCGTACAGAAAATATACAGGGTTGGATTATGACCATTGGGGGGCCCTGGAGCGGGATAATACAAGGGGACTCCATAAAAAAAACGTCTATGATGGGTCCTTTATCAACATATTCAAAAGGGCCCATGAATTATATACGAGTGACTCTTGTCATGTTTTCTTTAAACTTTTATGGTGAAAAAGTTTTTCTTAATTTTTAAAATTTTGATGGACTCCTTGATCACGGAGTCTTGGATCAAAAAATGAAAATTCGATCGGAGGGACACTCTCGTTATCCCATTTTATTGTCGGGTGAGGGAGCAGTACGTATAGGTGAGTGGGCCCCTTACATGTGAGTATCTTCCCGGTGGGTCCCTGGATTACAGTACGGCCCTGATAGAAATCTTATCTGCATGATTTATTTTCGATCGACGGAGATGGGCTCTGCCACGTGAAATTACCTCCGCCCATTTTGTTTTTTGCATAAATTGTTTATAAAACCTGAACAAACGAAAATTTTATGAGAACAATCGCCAAGAAACGAAATGCACAGTTTAATTTTGAAATTCTGAAAATGGGTTTTACCAGGTTTAAACTTATGCTTTGTTTGGCTTCTTTCTTTCACGCTTGATTTCGTGATGTGTGTGCGTGTGTTTTTATGTGTCTACATGTGCATGTAGTTTTATCTCCGTACAACAAACGGTTCTAGGAACTCGAAATACTTCGACAACGGGTTCGCCGAACCGGCTGAATAGCACCACTAGCAGCAGTGCTATTCTATTTTTTTAACAACCGGTTTTCTTTCTTTCTCTCTCTCTCTCTCTCTCGATATATATATATATATATATATATATATATATATATATATATATATATATATATATATATATATATACACAACGGATCCATGGGGATTGCTATAAGGGCTATAGCCCCCGCTTCAACCTCAGGTATACAAAGGATAAAATAGGTTTCAATCCCACTTTCTTTACACTGGATAAAGCGGAAAACTATGGTTTAGCCCCTTGATCATAGCATACAAATGCTGTGACGAAATTATGTTGCCCTTCAAATATCTTGGAAACGAATTATCCAAAAGATATTTAAAAGACTTTTATCCAGCAATTAATCGACAATTGTTAATAATGGTATGTATAAGTTTCAAATATAAATAACCCTCACTGCTTCACTCCCCAGTTCTCATTCTTGATATCTGAGCATTTGATATTAAGGACTAAACGTTTATACCTTCTTCTGAAATATCGTACTTAAGCCTGTAACTGTAAGAATTTCTAAGAACAAAGACACTTAAAATAAAATTTACGTTCCTCCCTTTCTCCATTAATCTTCTCGTATGTAGGTACAGAGCAAAGTAATGCTCTTCAAATAGGTGAATTGATTTTGGCTGTGAAAAATTTGTGTTCTACAAGCTCTCCGTTCCAACTGAAATTGGCAATGCACACAGTTGCTATGCTAATAGATATACAACAGATATAGAAATCTTATCTGCATGGTTTATTTTCGATGGGCGAAAATGGCTTCTGCTAGGTAAAGTTGCCACTGCCCATTTTGTTGTTCAAATCAGTTGTTTATAAATCCTGAACAAACGGAAGTTTTATGAAAACAATCGTAAAGAAATAATCAGCGAGGTTTAATTTTAAAATTGTGAAAATGGGTTCTGTCAGGCTTAAAGACATACTTTGTTTGGCTTCTTTCTTTCACGCTTGGCTTGCTGATATGTCTGTGTGTATGAGTATTTGTAAGTTTATTTCGGTATATTAAACGGTTCAACGAACTCGAAATATTTTATCAACCGGTTCGCCGGAACCAGCTTAATAGCACCACTAAAAACACATTTCAATTTTTAGACGTCGCGAACCCCAGTTTGAGAACCTCTGCTTCATTATATATATATATATATATATATATATATATATATATATATATATATATATATATATATATATATATATATATATGTATGTATGTATGTATGTATGTATATGTATATATAAACCATACAGTATAGGCAAGACATGCTGAATATATATCTGGTTTTTAAACAAATTTCTCCAGCTGTTAAACAAATTTTCTAGAAAGAAATTTCTAGAAAATTTCTTCAGCAGTGAAAAAATCAAAATCTTGAAAAAATCAAAATCTAAGTGGGCTACATTAGGACGCTATTTTGGTATATTCACAATAGCAATATAGTTTTTCGTAGTTCAAGGGAAGGGTCGGTTTGCCAACTTCAAGGGAGGGGGAAAGCCCCTCGAAAGTATCCCTAGAAGATGATTTACCTAATGGATAAATCAAATATACTGTTCCAGCGCATTTCTTTGTATCATTATGTGACGTGTACAACATTTCGTGTTTTGTCTATTTTTGTAGCATCTGTGCACAAAAGTATTATATTCCACAGAATTACAAAATACAAGGAGGAAACCCTTTAATGCAGCTTACTTTAGTCCAATATGTATTCACGCAATATCTGAGAATCGCTGTGTCATGTGGAGAATTCCTTGTACACTTGTTCATCACATATGATTTTTGCCTTTTCGGATACCACACATTAAGTTTCTTTACATGCCGTCTGATTGCCCTATGCACAGTCGTTTTCAAACTGTTTGTTCTTGAGTTGTGGTTGTTTTTACATTTTTCCGAAATTTTCGAGTGAACAAGGCGCCGAAGGCAGGCATTTTTATATCCAAGTTTCGTGTATACTTTTCGTTTTATCTCGGTGTCAGGAATCACCTCCCGATGTTTGTTATATTAATTAAGTTACACCCTGTATATATATATATATATATATATATATATATATATATATATATATATATATATATATATATATATATATATATATATATATATATATATATGGGCGCGCCATTTTATATATTAAAATATAGCCGTCTTTAGGATAGCTATGATTAAAACCACCAAATTTGTTTAGTAACGTAAAAGTTAAACTATAAAAACATCTTTGCTACAGAAACATTTTCAATAGCAAACACCTATATTAAAAACACCTATATTACCTTACCAAATATACCTACATGTTAGTTGGTTTACTGGCTTTATACATTTTTTTTTTTTTTTTGAAAAGTGATTGTATTCTTTACCTGTTCTCTGCCAATAACATCTG
Organism: Thermobia domestica; assembly: GCF_964235325.1. NCBI lineage: Eukaryota > Metazoa > Arthropoda > Insecta > Zygentoma > Lepismatidae > Thermobia > Thermobia domestica. Next base: position 16,042,143 of record NC_137469.1, on the reverse strand, counting down.
TATGACAGTATAGGCCTATTCAGGGGGTAGCCCGGGGGGAATCTCCCCCCGAAGAAAATTCATTCTCCCCCGGAGAAACTCAAAAAATTTCGGTCACATAATGTAGAAATTACTTCACCCAATTATTTGCTTTCTTTCCGTGTACGTGCAGACGAAATCCGATCTCTCAATATACATATAAATGACGCAGAACCATTCTATATAAATATTAAACATGTAACATCTAAGATAGAACACCAAATAGTCAGTAAAACTTGTATTTCTTAACTCTATAACCGAGTTTGGCAGAACATGAAATTGTTAACTGTTAAAGAAAGGTTTGTATTTTAGTAGGTACTATACTCTCGCCCTATATTATATATTAGTAGGTAGCACTAGCACAGATTGAGATAGGAAAGGAAAGATAGGGAAGATCTTTCGATCATTCCATATGATCTGTGATGTCAGCAGACTTCAGTTCTTGAAAATGTACAGTTCTTGCATTATTTGAAATAGAGCGCCTAAATCCCATTTCTCCCATCGGAAGTAACAGACGTAAATGTTTTTACGATTGTTAAAGTAAACACACTTTTCTTTAATTAAAAATAATTCAGTTAAAGGGTGAGATTCAGAGTGCGTCATTTAGAGGGATCAGGAAGGAACAGTTATCCCTCCTTGGTTAGAGATTTATAGAGAATTTATCAATATGATAGTAGTATATGAGTAAAAGATTGCTATTGAAGGTGATAAAGATCCTGCTCAGTGCCGTGCCATGGGGGGAGGGGCAAGCGGGGCGACGGCCCCGGGCGCCGAAGTAATGAAGTAATGGGGCTGTAAAATTCCGGAGGGAAACAGAAAAGAAAAGGAGAAAAGAAAAACAGGAATGAAACACGTGTACATATATAAAATGAAAGTAAAAAAGTAATGAAAAGTGCTCAAAATCAAGGAAAAGCAGGGTTTACTTTTTAAAATTTTCTCATGTTTCACGGCTGGTCTGTCGACCTCACTCATATATACGGGTGCCATCGTATACTCTCGCGTCAAGCGCTGATTTTCCACGACACGGCACTAATCCTACTGAAGATTTCGTAAACTAAACTATTGATGCAGTGAAGAAACCAAGGCTAATATGCTTGATTTAGAATCAGAAGTATGAGAAAGGATGATAACTTTTTGTTAAGATATTCCTATGTATGTTTGTTTTAGGACAAAAAATATTTCAGTTAATTTAAATCTTTTTAAAAACTTCTATATTGGTAACAAACAGTAACTACTGAATATAGGAAATAATAATAAAAATAGTTACTGTAAATAGCAGTTAAAGTTTAGTGTAAAATATTTTTGCCAGTCTTTATTTAATGTATTAGATAAAATTAAACGATTGTTTTTTTAATTATAATCTCTCATTGAATATTTAGCAGCAATTAGTCCAGTGTGCGAATTGAAAAATTTTCCCAGGGGGGGATGAATTTCACCCATATGCGCACCCAGTCCTCCCTCCATATATGTATATACACTAACAAGTACAAAACAGTTGAGATGTGAGATCTTTCATAAATTTTCACTCAAGTAATATTTAAGTTAGCTACGCAAAGTAGACCTACTTATCTTTATGTCCACTTAAAAATACTCCAGAGAGGGAAAAAATTATCCCTGCCAGGGATAAAATTTTCCTTCTCCAGGGTGGGAAAGATTATTGTCAGGGGGGAAAATCCCTGGCATCCCCGCCGCCAATTCGCACCCTGAATCAGTCTCAATATTAGGTAAGATGTGGATATGAATGGAATTGTTAAATATGCTGCTTTCTTGCAAAAATACAGAAAAACAACCCTCCCCCCGAGGAGTTGACATTCCCCCCCGGGTGAAAATGTCTGAATTCAACACTGTATATAACTTGTAACTTTATTCATAATGTGATGTTTCGCAGGGCACACCGGGATATGTGTACCGGTGGGGCACGGGCATGACCTTTGTGAATATCAAAATTTTCCGACAACTCGGTGAGAAAACAATAAACGAGATTCTAAAATAGCAAGATCTTAGGCAACACTGACAACCCATTTTCACGCCCACTACCGGAAGCAAGGAAAGGAACATAAAGAGTTAACCCTAAGTTAGTTCCTTTGTCGTCAAGAGATGGTAGCACTTTGTTGTTGCAGTGCGATCAAATTATTCTCAAACTTGTGCAAGTACTGCAACATTTTACCATGTGTATAAATTAATAATATTACTTTTGACAAACATGATGTAGTATATTTTATGAAAATACACTCTTCAGTAGAAGTGTTAAAACTTATTCCGATTCTCGTATATTTAAACTTTTAATATTGGTTATATTAACAAATTCAGCGTCACTAGTTTGTCTCATATAGCCTCGGGACGTTAAACCCGAGTGGTTCGGAAACTATTTTTGTAAAACGTGAAAATATATTCACGTTCGAATTATAGTCAAAAAGTAAGAATCTGTTGATTGTGCTGCACATTATGATGTTATGTGTCTTTTATGCAGTAATTTATGGTTTGCTATGGCAGGCACGTAGCCAAGGGGTGGGTCCGGACCCCCCCCCTTCGAGACCAGAAATAAAAATATTAAGGAAGGACGAAACAAAAAGAAACAAGAAATAGGAAGAATCAGCGTTAAAAATAAAGATAAAATAAAGCTAAAAATAAAAATAATTTTTTATCATCGCTTCCCTGTACTATCACACATGTTATTTCAGAAACGGTTTTCTACTGCTCCTTTAACTTGTCATTTGGAACAGACAGTAGTTGACGGCATAATAAAACAAAAAAGTTACATGGAAAGCAAGTCCTGTTAACATTTGATTCAACAGAGAAAGGAACGCAGATATAAAATATTTTACAACGTAGATATTGTAATTTAAAAAAAAAAATATAAATATTCTTTTATTCGAGATTTCTTCATAGTTTGTTACTAAAATACTTACTAACATGCATGGGCGCCAATCCTGGGGGGCCAGGGGGCCGGCCCCCCAAGGGTCATGTGGGCCCCCTTGTTGTATTTATAAATATACTAGGAGGAAGCGTTTTTCGGTCATTATTCCTCGATGGTACATCGGATTTTTGATTTCGACCTATGTTGTCAGTCAGCACGACATACTCTATCAGCGTGCTAAGTTTGGTTGAGATCGGCCAAACGGTCTAGGAGGAGTTCGCGGACAACCAAACGGCTAACCCGAGTATAAGATCTTTGACATATTTGAATGCAATTTGTCTTAAAATCCTCATATATGCCTTCTGCATCTGAATGGACCCCCCGAAATTTACAGAGAAATCGGCGCCCTTGCTAATATGTTCTAATTTTAGTCTTAACAAACCAATATATGTTGCTAGTAAAATAGTTTAAATTGATCAAGTCCCTGATGTGATAACCACAATATTTCATATCAAACTCCCCCCCCCCCTTATCACGAAATCCTGACTAAACGAACCAATATATGTTACCAGAAAATTAGTTTAGAATAATCGAACTCTGGTGTGATAACACAGTATTTCATATCTCGGACCCCCCCTATTACGAAATCCTGGCTACGTGCCTGGCTATGGGTTAAGTTGAAATGAAATTAAATGAAATTTTGAGTTTTACGTCCCACGGCTATGCCGGTTAGGCTAAAGGAGACGGTGATAATGAGTAATGAATGAAATGGTGGAATGAAGAAAGTGAGAGGAAACGGGAGAACCCCGAGAAAACCCACGCACACGGTGTTTGTCCACCACAAAGTTCACTTGGCGGGAGCAGGGTTTGAACCCGAGACCCCTATGGGTTAAGTTCATGATCAAAGTAAAAATTAACCTAATTTTCTTCGGAAGCGCTCACTTGTGATGGACGGGAACCATGATTCAATGCAAGCTTTCCAAGTGTTTTTGTGGCGTACACACCGTGTGCGTAGGTTTTCTACTCTCTTCATTCCACCATTGCATTACATTATCATCACAAGTTCAACTAGAAATTAGAATTAATTTCAGAGTAACTGAAAGAATGTGTCAATCTTTATACTTACTCTATTCTTGCCGTAAGATAATGGAGAATTTCGGAACTATGCTGTCAAATTTATATGAGAAAAATTACTAAATTCTAGTTTATTTATTTGTTTCACAAAAGAGTTCCATGTATTAGGTGTGAAATGGAAAGCGTCCAAGTTGCTGTATCACAGAGATGCTGATAGTGATACTGACCGTTGATTTTCAGTTATATTTACACTCAAATGATGATATTGATTAATAGATTGTCTGCAGTTTTACGCCTTTTCTCAACCCTGAGTGGTGGCTCTTGAAGGGAGTCACATTGTATTACAAATACAAACAATAACACGTTATCACTACAAGGTAAATGGAAACCGATGTATATTTGTTATACAAAAATTGCTAACGTTGTTGTTTAAAACACTGATTTTAGACTTCCAAACTACGTTGAAACGAAATGAATTTTGAGTTTTACGTCCCACGTAATGCCGTGCGGGCTAAAGGAGACAGTGACAGCGACGCAACTACGTTAGTTGTCGCCCGGGGCACAAGCCCCGTTTGCCCTCGCTAGTTACGTCACTGGACGGTGATGATGAGAAATTAATGAAATGGTGGAATGAACCAAGTGGGAGGAAACGGGAGAACCTCGAGAAAACCCACGCACGCGGCGTTTGTGCTCAACAAAGTTCACTTGACGCGACTTCGGATCGAAGCAGGGACCCCACAGACGAGAGGTGAACGCTCTACCACTGAGACACTGCGGCTCCCTCCAAATTATGTTATGCGTAAGTATTGGAGGTCTTACAGAACGTCCATGTCTGTCAAAAGGTATCAGAGCAAAAAGGTAAGAGATTTCTTTAAAAAATCTATTTAATGTCCTAAGAATAGGTTACATCTAATTTATTAACCCTTTATTCAAATCCCCCTTTGTCTCCCTCTAGCGTTGTCACTGGTTCTATCTTTGATTGTATCCCTCTATTGCAACCACAAATTATAGATGTACCTGCACTTCAAGTTCTTGTATCGAGTTCGCATAGTTTGAACGTTTATCGCAAGAGCGTCATTTCAGATTTTGCTTGAGGGAGGGGGCAAGATCCCTTGATATAAGTAAAATTTCGCGTTTTTCACTGTTTTACTACTATTCTATTGATAAAATCGATATACATCTCAAACTCAGGGGGGACAAATGAGTTTTGTAACTTGAGAACACTGCTGGCGTTCAACCCTAATAGCATGTTAGTTTGCAGCAAGGCTTTCACTATATTTGATTTTAACTTGCTAGACTTTTCGTTCACTGTACACCTGCTGCAGGCGTTTTGAAAGTTACCCGCAAATGTCGTAATTTGATTTTCACTTGCTAGATTTTACCTGACTCGGAGGCTTGCTGCAACTTTGTAGCAAGTGTGACATTTCTAAACAGCGTGACAAACATCTTGGCATTTGAAGGCGGCGCTCCAAGTTCCCTTTAAATGCTGCTAGCAAATGAGAGGCTAGCGCTATTGCCACGTTTCGTTTATACACATCCACGTCTATCCCCTGCCACCTAATCGCACTCTAGTTCGTCTGCTTAGCCATAGCCACACACCTTTAACACTCGGCAACGTCGCGTCAGAGCTTGCGTTTTATTCGTTTAGCTAAAATACCAAGATGTTTGTCACAGGCCTTAGTTTCTACCAACACGTGGCAACCAATCTTAGAAATCTCCCCGCTAGGCCGCCATTTGTAGTAGGTGCGAAGTGTGTAAAGCATTAAAACAAGTGGATAATTAAGATAATTAGGTAAGTATCCAGTATGTAGAGATAGTTTATATTTTAAACGTGTATTGTTTGGCAAAATTGTTGAGAAAAATATACTGTGTGATTTTTTTTTATTCGCTCAGCCGGTGCCTTGAGCATTCAAAACCGGCGAAGTATTATCATTGCGAATGATTTCTCTTTTGTGGTTTATTTATTTCATAATTTTGAAGAAGGAAAGGGAAGGGGAAAAAGGACGTGAAACCAAAACAAGGGATTCGACACAATAATAAAAATAATAATAATAATAAATAAAATAAAATAAAATAAAATAAAATTGTGATTGTGCGTATACAGTAAATGTTCGGTTTGTAAAAGACATGCAATGTAATGCAAGCATATACCTGCAGAAGACTTACTACACTCACTTGCTGAAGACCTGCTGTAGACTTGCAATACAAGTTTATACTTGCAGAAAACTTATTACAAACTTGCTGTAGACTTGTAGTGTAAGTGGTATCCTTGCAGAGACTTGCGTCAAAGCTGCACTAACTTGCTGCCGAATTGCTGTGCACTTACAGTGCAAGTGGAAACTTGCAATAGGCTTGTTGTGCAAGTAAACCCCTTGCAGAAACTTGCTTTGCAAACTTACCATACACTTGCACTGCAGGCGTGCCGCAATGGGGATAGATGTAATATAGGGTGTCTCAGAGTAACTTTGTTATTCTCAGAGTTACAACGAAATGTAAGAGGAGAAACCGTCTCCAAATAGGGTCTATGATGTTTTCAATCTAAAGTGAAGATTTTTATTTAAATCGGACGAGTCGTGTAGGCTGTACACCCTTTATGCGCCCAATGTTAAATAAAAATGCAACTTTACCATTAACCTGGACCCACAACATAATTGAATGAAGTTAACTGCCTCTTACGCTAAATAAGAGTATGCTGAATGGGAGAATGTTTGAAATGATATCTGGACATCACCGACAACGTTTGGGAGGTGATACCTGACATCAAGATAAGACAAAAAGTATAGACCAACCTGGGTGCACAAATGTTTCCTTTCAGAGTTATCCGACAACATGAAAAAATGAAATTTGAAAGTCCATAGCTCCAATACTATGAGACTACCGGAGTCGGGTCAACACTTGACTTAGGAACTAACATGTGCCCTATCCAAAAATACATGTTTCAGAATCCTAAGGTACTCATGCAACAATTTTTATATCTAGAGGCAGTGTGGCTACGGGCATATAGTTTGAAGTACTCACCAACTACCTCTATAAAAATTGTTGCGGAAGTACTGTTGGATAAGGCATATATTAGTTACTAAATAAAGTCTTGACCCGACTGAATAGGATTTACCAGCGGCATTCAGTTCACTTACAATGACATTGATTATTTCCCCACCTCAGCGTAACTTCATTTCGAACTTCTGGAGATAAAGAAGTGGTATTCTCTGATGCTGCATTTTTTTTTTTTTAAGAGTCAAAACGTCGTAACAACTCGAATATTTGCAAGAAATTCCCTTTATTTAAACTGCTGTCATCTTCATTGTTACTTTGGAAAGGCAATCTCTATCAACCCAAATGGATCACAATCGCCACTGTACTGTACATTTTAAGCACTCGTGAATTTCTTCTCTACATGCGTGGTTTTAGAGATCCCGGATACCTCCAGTTTCTTTGGACCTATGAAAGCAGTCATTCATATGAATGTTTTGCTTTGAGGTGCTAGCAACTTCCTTAGCTTCTTCTTTATCAATGGTGTCCGAATGAATATTTTCCTCTGCAACAACTCACCAATTGGAGGTACTCGCTGCAGGTACTGACCAATTGATCATCACTTTTCCATGTGAAATAAAATATCCAGATTTTATAAATCTCTCCATATTTAACTTAATTGCAAGAACACATACATAGCAAATTTAACATTGCGCAGTGGTCGCGGTGGCTCAGTCGCAGAGCGTTTACCTCTTGTGCATGGGGTCCTTGGTTGATCCCAGCTCGCGCCAAGAGAACTTTGTGGTGAACAAACACCGTGTGCGTGGGTTTCCTTGGGGTTCTCCCATTTCCTCCAACTTTTTTCATTTCTCATCATCACTGTCTCCTTTAGCCTAGCCGGCATAACCGTGGGACGTAAAGCTTAAAGATTTCATTTCATTTCATTTACCAGTGCGCACTCCACGTTCAGGAAGAAAATAGAATCTTTACCGCTTAGTCGCAGTGTTGCCAGCGCCAACAGATAAGGGACTAAATAGTTTACGTATTGCATCCTTCTCTGTTTTGCCAGAATCGTTATTAAATATAATAAAAATAAGAAAGTAAATATACACTCAATACCTTCTCGTAAAACAATTAAAATATAAGGTACTCTGTTTCAAAACCCTCCTCCTAACCTCTGAGTCGAATCGATCTTTCAGTTTTATCTTAGTCGGTTACAAACCCGACCCGACCCGACCCGTGACCCGAATTGACTGACCCGACCCGACCCGACTGACCCGAACCGTGATCCGATCTGATTGACCTGACCCGATAACCCGACCCGAGCTGACCCGGTTACCCGACCCGACAACCCGACCCGAGCTGATCCGATTGACCCGACCCGAATAACCCGACCCGAATAACCCGACCGGACAACCCGACCCGAATAACCCGACCCGACAACCCGACCCGAGCTGACACGACTGACCCGACCCGACAACCCGACCCGAGTAGCCTGACCCAACAATCCGACCCGAACTGACCCGATCCGAGTCGAGTCGGGTCGGGTCACGGGTCGGGTCGGGTCAACCCGAACCGTTTGAGAGCACTATGGTCACGACACTGGGTGAACGCCAAAATGCACTCACATTGGGAAACTAGTTTTAAAAGCATAATTTTAGAAAATAAAGCATAAAGCATAATTTAAAATATATAGCACAATTCTTGGAAAATTCTCTTTAACTGAAAGTTTAACATACTGTGTTAATATTTTTAAAGCCAATATTTACAACGCAAAATCATTGAGAACATAACAATGCAACAATGAAGAGCTTATTTTCATTTCTGTAAACTTTCCGGTGCAATCCTTTGATATGGAGAAAAGAAAGTAAAAGAAGAAATTTTTCCGCCAACAATGAATAGTATGCAAGAACTCCATACTATATTGTTACAGTGACGACACCAGCTTTAAGTTCTTAGGAGGGCAAAGGAAGGGTAGATACATTTTCGGGGGGCGGCTATTTGCCATACCAAAAATGACATATTTATTACGTTTGACTTATTTTACATTACATTGTGTATTTCGTTGCTGTTTTTATGTTAGATCTATATGATTATAAATTAAACTTATTTCAAATAAAATTTGTAACTAACAAATAAGTAATGTCTGCACATGAAATATTTTTCAATGAAACTTTTGAAGCCTAAACATAAATTGAATTACTTTCGCGTATGCTACAAGTAACACATTCGTCTATATGCTACGTATCTCTCTCTACGTATATATATATATATATAACTAACTAACTCTATGGCCTATGGAACCCGGAGGTTCAATGCCGCGTTCACAAAAGCTCTCCACTGACTTCTATCCTTAGCTAACTGCATCCAGTTTCTACTCTGTATTCCAATCTCTGCGAGATCCATCTTAATATTGTCCTCCCATCTGCGCCTAGGTCTTCCTAATGGTCGTTTTCCGATTGGTCTTCCAATCAAAACTTTGAAAGCGTCTCTACTTTCTTCCATTCTAGCTACATGACCCGCCCATCTAAGCCTCCTAGACTTGACGACCCTAACAATGTTGGGTAAACCATATAAATTATGTAGTTCCTCGTTATGAAGTTTCCGCCATTCCCCATTCTCGTTCCTCTTGGGTCCGAATATTCGCCTCAGGATCTTGTTCTCAAATACTTTCAGTCTATGTTCTTCCCTCAGAGTAAGTGACCATGTTTCGCAGCCATACAGAACAACAGGCATGATTATCGTTTTGTATATTTTAAGTTTCAAATTCCTCGAGTTTATATATATATATATATGTAGAGAGAGAGCCAGAGAGCGAATTTACAAGGAGCTGCTGTAAATGTCGTAGTCCAATCCAGAAGGAGTGTAGGTACTAGGTAGAAAAATGAAACCGTACTTTAGAAAAACATATCTCTGTATGTACAAATATAAATTTTCATATTAATAATGAAATTCTTATTGTTTCTCAGGCCTATGAAGTGATTGTGTGTGCCCAAACAGATAATTTCACGAACATCCAGATCCTTACTGTTATAACATTTTTGTTCCACCAAGGAAAGTCACCGAAGTAAATTAATTAGGAAATCAGTGAAACACCACGGGACTCTCCTCCGTTATATATAGTGTTGAAGAAGTAATTGGCTTAGTATAAACGTAGCAATTTCTCAACAAATTATGCTTTACATCCAGGATGATTAAAAGCAATGACTTTTCCTGGAATCATGGATGCAATTTGTGACATTATTCTTGAAAATTGCAGCATTTCAGCCAGTGGTGGATATAGCCCGGGGCCGGAGGGCCTAGGCCACCCCAGTTTTTGTGTGACAAAAATAATTTAAGCTATTTATATTTATTATAGTCTGAGGTCTGCACCCCGCTTTCTCAGTTTTTACCTTCTCAGCAAAACTTGTGTCAGGGATTCTGGGCATTTCTTTGGAACTCGTCGGTAGCATAATTCAGAATGGCTTGGGTATGCGCAAGTTCTCGGCATAATGGGTTCCCAAAATATATGTCAGGAGAATAAAAGGGTAACGGCATTAAGAGAAGTATTCTTCCAATTTGACCGTAATGCTGATCAATTTCGCTGACGAATAGTAACCATAGATGAAATATGGTTGTACCACTATGATCCTGAATCGGAACAACAGTCAATGGAGTAGTAGCACTCATTTCTCCATCGCCCCAAGAAGTTCAAGACACAGAAGTAGGTTGAGAAACTGTTTGGAACATTCTTCTGGTATAAGTATGGAGTGGTAGACTACCTCCTCAATGGTCAGATATTTAATCCAGAATCTCTACATTACTTACAAAACTGAAAGAAAAATTCAAAGTTCAACGCTACGGAAAATGAAAACAAAGGAATTCTGTTCCTTCAGGAGAATACACCTGTCCATCAAGCCCCTGCGAACATAACTGACATTGCATAATCTAGGATTTCAATGTCTAGATCATCATTCTTATTCCGCAGATTTGGCTCCGTCTAACTATTACGTGTACTTATTTCCCAAACTTAAATAACACTTGAAAGATGCCATTTTAGATCTGATAGGGGTAGTGCTACGAACAGTGGTGCGAGGAAATCTAGATTTTTTAAAAATTTTTTACAAAAGCTGGAGCACTGTACAAGGTAGTATATTGACTCTCGGGGGAAGAGAAGAAGAAGTAAAACTTCACCAATCCACGTGCACTCCTTCTGGGTTGGGCTACGAATTTTTCAGCAGTTCCTAGTCAATATGGTAGACGTCACGTCAGTACTTTGAAACAAAATAAGTAAAGGAGCACTAGTATAAACCAATTACTAACTAAAGATCAGCACTCTGACAATACATTTTATTGGGAATCAATTTCATTCCATAATTTTATTATTATCATTTGCAGGAAGGGAAAACACAACTCTTTTTATCTCCTTCAAAAAATTAAGCCCTAGTAGTTGCAAACTAAGCTGTTATAAGCACATCCTCTGAATATTGGAAGCCGAGAATAATGTTTCAGAAAAAAGAAGTTTTAAATAAAACAAAATATGAAACTGAAAACTTCAAACCTGGACAAATACAAACAAGTTACGTAACTGGTCTTACCTTTCTTTTGTTTCCAATCGAAGTTGATCCAATGAGAAGAAAACAAGTCGACCAAATCTACTATTGTTCGCTAGGCACAATTATTAAAAATCATAAGAAAGAAGTATAACTAAAATTTACCTCAAAAGGGGCTAAATTAGAAAACAGAAATATGCATGCATACCCAGACGCTCAAAGAAGAAAGCTTGAGGATTAATCTGCCACATAGTAAATTCATGGAAAGTAGACTACAATTTGTCAATGAGATTGGTTATGATACTGATATATAATACTACATGAAGATTGTTTAAAGATTGTACGAGTCTGGGGGGGCAGTCTAGGTGGCAGTCAGGGGGGCAGAAGTAGCTACTAGGGGGGCGCTCGCCCCCCTTGCCCCCCTCTGGCGTCATCACTGTATTGTTATGTTTACTTTTTGAACTTAAGCACTTTCTGTACTTCGGTGGCATCTTTTACTTTCCCTTTCTGTATATATGTACCTGTAAGGCGCACACAAATGATAGAAAAAAATTATTCGAGCAAAGCACATCCCTTTAAAATGAATTAAGTAGAAAGTTCATTAAATATGAGAGAAACTAGTTGCAAAAAAATATCAATAAATAGATCAAGATATTTAGAATATTTGATGTATAATAAATATACATTATACACGATTAATGTAAAATAATCATTGAAATTAACAATAAAGCATAATTTTAAAAAAAGCATAATTAAACAAGAAATAAAGCATAATGTGGGTTGCTCTAACAATTAAGTTGTATGAAGACTAGAAGAAAACGAAAGCTGATTCCTTAACGAATTTCGTTGATCTTTGTGTCTACAAAAACGCATTCCTAGAAACCTACAAGCTAGGTATCATCTCTGTGATTATATCAGTTTCTAGTGCTACATGTGAAAGTCATTCTCTTCTTTGAAAACATTAAAGACTTGTATACGCAAGTCAATGACTCATGATAGGTTGAAAAACTTAGTGTTACTTTATATTGAGAAGAAAATTGCTAAATCGTTAGATCTTTAACAAGTTGTGGATATGTTTGCTGCTGCCCACACGAATAGAAAGATCCTCTTCAAGTAGAGGCATGAACCTATAAGTTATTTTCTTTACCTGTAAAAGTGTATTTGTTTCCACTTAAGTCAACCAGCTACACATATTTTAAACGCCATGATTAAATAACTATTTACTTATATTAGAAATCAATTGCATTAATGAATCCTAGCTGTTTGAGGTACTAAATTCTTATATTTTCACTGTTTTCCAAAGAGTAAAATCATGAACAATAAAGATGGAAACATTCACCTTGAATACACACACACACAAGCACACACACATACACACACACACACACACACATATATATATATATATATATATATATATATATATAGAGTAGAGGGGGGCAAGAGTACGTGGGGGGTAAGGATACGATTCCCTAAAATCAGGTGAATATATTCGCGTATGGCAATAATGCGTCACATGGAGTTTGATGTTAATGGTGTCTGGAACCTAAACAAGTTTGAGTGTGCTGCGGCAAACTACAAGCTATCTAGGTAATTATTTATGTTTTTCTAATAGTTTGATATAATATTGGGACAAAAGTAGTTAATGAATAACTTGCACAATTTTATAACGATTTCAAAGTACTATAAAGCGTTAGTTTCTAACATATCCATTGTTTGACAGGATGGAGTAAATTGACTTTCTTCCAACAGTTGGCTGTACAACATCACGGGAAAGTCAATTGTGTAGTGAGGGGGCAAGGGTACGCAGATACTTACGGGGCAAGGGTACGCGTGCGTACTCTTGCCCCTGCTGTTCTATGAAAAAGAATCCAATCTGATTTAGAACTAACAATCAAAAAAGAATGTAGATTCCGTTGTAATACAGAATGACGGCAAACTTTACGAATACTGGTTCCCATATGTAGCCTCTAACGTTAAGAATTCTGAAGAATCCTGATATTTTCTTATGTACGAGGGATAAATTTTTATTCTAAATACCATTCCTTACATAACAGTATCTAAGGTGGTGTTTGAATTTTCGAAACAGATAAACGTGTGAGATAGTGACGTCTGCAGTTATTGAATAACGTTACGCTTGCTTATTTTATTCAGGTTTCAGAAATACTACGCTTTGTCCTCTTTTATCTTAAATGTCAGTAGTCTTCAGTAATAAATTTCAATGGGCCTTATGCAGAGTCGTTCTGACGCGTGATTAGTGCCATACTAAAAAGTTCGACTACCGTATGTTTCCTGTAGTAGTCAGTCCTTTAGTAATCATAAATTAAAACGACTCTGGATAAGGCGGTATCAGTCCAATGATTGATATGGGATTCTATAAAGATATATGAAGCTAACCTAACCTAACATTTGACAATATGTAGCTTCATCAAGGATAGGTCGAGAAGTTTTCAAGTTACCCTCGTAGGTGACAAGCATTCTGTAACTGATGGAATAGGCTGGAAATATATTTTTATAAAGGGTCTAAATATTATCTGATTTTTTTTTTGTATCCTATGCATTCCCATTACTGATATAAGGAGAATTAAGGATTTTTCTTTTCTTTTTTTGAATGAGAACCTGCAACGTCTTTAGGTACAATAAAGCCAATAGGACTATTTACCGAAGAAATGGAGAACGAATTAGTGCAATATATCACATTACTGGATCAATTCTTCTATGAATTAACTTTAAAAGATCTAAGAAGAATAGCATACAATTTTGCTGAACGTAACTAGGTGCCCCATATCCTTTAGCCGTGTGAATCGAATGGCAGAAAGAGATTGGACAGAGTCTTTCCATCGTAGACATTTAACAATTGCTTTGCAACAGCCTTCAAAGACTTGTCTGGGGAGAGCTCGTGGTTTTAGCAAGCCACAAGTTGAATGTTTTTTTAATTGTTTAAAAGATCTTGTAAGACAAAACGGCTTTTGTCCACGGGATATGTACAACATGTACGAAACTGGAATAAATACGGTTCCTCATAAAGTTCCAAAAGTCGACTAAAAATCAGTTGTGAATAAAACTGTATATAGTGATTTTGGAGTTAACATAACAGCTGTTTCATGGTGAGTGCGTCTGGTTCCTTTATTCCCCAGATATTTCCCACAAAACAAATGAAACAAGAATTATTCGATGGCTCTCCGCCAGGTTCTGTGGGAATATCTAATTCTGGTTCATCAACTCACAACTTTTCGTAGAATGGTTATATTATTTACACCAACATGTGCGATCAAATTCGGTTGCGAAAAGGGTATTTTTACTTGTTGGCATTCAGACCTCTCACATTTCAATCAAAGCGATTGATTTCTGCAGGCAAAATAGGATAGTGATGTTGAGTTTACCACCAAATCCCAGTCATAATTTGAAACCATTAAATCGCTCCTTTCTTTGACCCGATGAAATCCTGGTAGTCAACTGTGTGTGATAAATGGATGAGGAATCATCCATCCCATATAATTCCAAATTGCGAGTTTGTTTACTGAGGCTTACTACAAAAAGACTCATAAAATGCTTCGTGTTGAGTGTTGCACTGTATGGGGCGGAAACGTGGACATTACGTAAAGGTGATGAAAATCGACTGGAATCCTTCGAAATGTGGGTGTGGAGAAGAATGGAAAGAATTAGTTGGGTCGAGCGGAAAACGAGTGAGAGAGTGTTAGAAATGGTGGGTGAGAAAAGAACACTTTTAGATATTATTAGAAAGAGGAAGAGAAACTGGTTGGAACATTGCCTAAGAAGATATTATATCATGAGGGACGTCCTAGAGGGTATGGTGGCGGGAAAGAGAGGGAGGGGGCGAAGGAGACTACAATTAATGGATGATATAAAAACAGAAAGATCATACGCGAAGACGAAGAAGTTAGCGGAGGACCGTGGAGCATGGAAGCTTCTCAGCTGCGGCAAGTGACCTGCCAATAAAGGCAGAATACCTATGATGATGATGACTACAAAGCTGCAACCATTGGTATCTAGCCTTCAAGAATCTGGAGTTGTCCTACTGAATCCTGATGTGTTCACTGAAGAAGATTTTCTTCCTTCTATTGTGGATGTGATAGACTTAAATGTAGAAGCCAGGTCTGAAGACGAAAGCATTCCTGAAGCAACAAATCAAGCATCAGACCTGAATAGAGCCCAAAATCGCTCATCGGTTGATTCACTGGAATTAAAAAGGGACCCATGCGGTGCACCCAGATCAAACACTCCTTTGCCAGTTGCTCGTCCTCCTCCATCTGTTACCAAACCTTTAAACAGTAACGCTAGATCCTCACTAGAAGCAAGCAAGAGCTCATGCGGACTATCCACTTCAAACACTTTTCTGCCGGTTGCTCGTTCTCATTCATCTGTTACCTAACCTTCAACCAGTAACACTGGATTCTCATTAGAAGCAAGCAGGAGCTCATGCGGATTATCCACATCAAATACTTCTCTGCTGGCTGCTCGTTCATCGGTTACCAAACTTTCAACCAGTAAACTAGATCTTAACTGGAGGTAAGCAGGGGCCCATGTAGACCATTTACATGCACTCCTTTGGTGGTTATCAGTCTTCCTCCAACTGCTACCAAGCACTCAACCAGTAGATCTTGATCTTCTCGAAGTCAATCAGAGATTCTGACATCCTCTCCTTTCAAGCAGAACTTACTTTCCAAACGGCGCCTTCCAAAGAGCAAAGGCAAACATCATCTTGCACCAGGAAAGCTACAACCGAAGTTGTAGCTACAACTCCTCAGGTCAGTGAGGAAGTAGTGTACGAGTGTCCATTATGCAATATCATTTACAGTCATCCACCAATAGAAGACTGGATCAACTGCGCAAGATGCCATGAATGGTGGCATGAACAATGCACATCATATAAAGAAGTAGGCACCTTCATCTGTGATAATTGTTAATGCTCTTTTGGGTGCGTACTCTTGCCCCTTTGATTTCGTACTCTTGCCCCACATATAGGGGCAAGAGTACGAATTTGAATGTTTTCATTTTATGAGTTCTAGTTCCTCTGAGAATAGAGGTATATAAAAGTTGAGTTCACATTTCGTAAAGGAGAGTTCAAATTTTGTGTTCCATGTAAAAGTTTTCCGTTGTAACAATTTTTTACCAAAATATATAAGTTTAATTAAAATTTGCGTACTCTTGCCCCCCTTTCCTATATATATTGGAGATGTCCCCCTCAAAATCCTCTTGGGCCCTTCATTGCCCCCCCCTGAAAAAAACTAGCTACGCTACTGGACACCATGCACCACAGATGAATTCTCTACCACTGAGCCACCGCGGCCCTGCTTGGGCTTGGTCGTCCATATCCAATCTCTCTTTTGGCGTTGCTTAAACAACTTCTAGTTTTGTTCTAAATCCAGACTCCATATTGGCGTAGATATTAATATTACAGTCGATTGGTAAAATCAATCTTCCACATTTAAAAATTAAATTACTCACAAGTAGAAAAATAAGCATTTATCATAAAAACACTAGCTGCAAGTGTTCAAAATAGATTTATGGTTTCTATAAAATCAATTGAAAATTGCTATTTTTAATTAGGCAGCTAGTGAAAAACAGCAGCTTTCGACTCCAGCCGAGTTTAAACTCAACCTAAACTCAGTTGACCAAAGTGAACTGACCCGACTGACCCGACCCGACAACCCGACCCGATAACCCGACTCACCCGACCCGACAACCCGACCCGATAACCCGACCCGAGCTGACCCGATTGACCCGACCCGACAACCCGACCCGAATAACCCGACCCGAGCTGACCCGATTGACCCGACCCGACAACCCGACCCGAGTTCACCCGATTGACCCGACCCGACAACCCGACCCGAATAACCCAACCCGACAACCCGACCCGAGCTGACCTGACTGACCCGGCCCGACAACCCGACCCTATTAGCCTGACCCGACAACCCGACCCGAGCTGACCCGACTGACCCGACCCGATAACCCGACCCGAGTTGACCTGACCCGACCCGACCCGTTTGAGAGCACTAAGGCTGGATGAACCTCGCAATGTTAACGAAGAATAGGGATGCGCACGAGTCGAGTCGAGTCGAGATTTAAGCCTGTCTCGACTCGTCTCGAGAAAATGTTGTCTCGACTCGAAAATATGTTTCTGTCTCGACTCGACTCGAATTCGAGTCGAAACGTCTCGAAATTCGAATCAAGACAAAATATACGAGTTAAAATATACGCACACATCAGCCAGAACATTATGACTATCTAATTCTCAGTATGTCCACCTTTGGCACGGATAACAAAGGCGAGTCGTCTTGGCATGCACGCAATGATCTTTGGTAGGTCGCTGGAGAGAATTGGACCAGATGTGCACACACAGGTCACCTAATTACCGTAAATTCCGGGGAGGGGAGGATGCGCTCTAACGTCACGTTCAATCACATCCTAGATGTGTTCGATTTGGTTCAGATCCGGCGAGTTGGAGGGCCAGCACATCATTTGGAACTCGCCCCTATGTTCCTCGAATCACTCCATTACTCCTGGCCTTGTGACATGGTGCATTATCTTGTCAAAAAATTCCACTACCGTTGGGAAACATGGTCGTCATGAAGGGCTGTACGTAGTTTGCAAGCACTTTGCGATACCCCTCGGCGTCATGGTGCCTTGCTCAAGCTCCACTAGACACATGGATGCTCACGTGAATGTTCCCCAGACCAAAGTCCAGTGGCGATGGTCACGTGTTCATTTCAGTCGTAGTTGCGGATGTCGTTTTGTGAACATTCGCACATGGATGGGTCGTCGGTTGCGGAGGCCCATCGTTGGGAGTGTTCGGTGCAGTGTGTGTTCAGACACACTTGTACTTTGCCCAGCTTTAAAAAGTCTGATGTTTGTTCCGCCACAGTTCGCTGCCTGTCCTGTTTTACCAGTCTGCCCAGCCTACGACGTCCGACATCAGTAAAAAGGTGGGGGGCGCCCAATGATATTTGATAGTACATTTGATAGTATTTGATACTACTTCTTTACCTGTAAAAAATTGAAGAGCTCGGTAAGTTTGTGTAGGGTAATTAACAAGCACAGAGCAGTACACACCACACGTTTAGGGAAACTTTGATAAATAAAGCATTTATACAGTCCATACAGAATATTTTGGTGCTTAAGAATGGTACTCTGATTTGAGAACAGTTTCTTTAACTGTCATGAAATAACAGACCAACTTTTCAGACCTACTTAAGCCTTCATAAAACTATAACTTCAAACCGATTTTCTCTAACGCAGCTAAGTTGTGCTTTAATCATGAGAGAGCAGAACATGTGTTTTCTTACATCATACTCCCTCAACATCTTAAAGACAATTTCATTAATCAGAAAGCTGTCTCTCCTAAAGTCCTAAACATGGAATGGTCTATAAACAGACTCTCCATCAAAAAGGCTAATTCTGTTACTTATAGGATTGAGTTGGTTGAATATAAGAAAATTCCTCTCACCAGAGAAGTGAAGCGCCTTCAGCGGAATCTTCGTTTGAGGTTAAGTTTCTACAAAAACAGTCGTCAAGTTATCGCACCGAAAACTGAGTCCAGTATTATTTAAGTTCGCACTCAGTTGAATGCAGTCAGATTGCGGTTAATTTTTTTTTTTTTGAACCTTGTAAACAAGGGCCCTCCTTGCTCATGTTTCAAATAAGGCTCTCGCTCTAAAATCCCTACGACTTGCTCCATTACTATGGAAACCAGGTATTGCTAGCAATCTCAAATAAACGTGGAAATGTCAATATCCATAAACAGACACTGTCACCCGTGAAAATGTTAGATGTTCCCTGCTAAGAAACAGGGTGAATTGATTTAAATCAGTCTGATTTAAATCACGATTTAAATCAAGATTTAAATCACTTGATTTTTTTTTAAAAAAAATCGTTGATTTAAATCGAATTACGAAATAAATTAATTTAAAGTGAAAATAAGTAAAATCCCGTTTCTGTTCTGTTATTTCGATTATGAAAGTTAATAATCATAATACAATGAGACTCAAATGTACAGTATAGTATGAAAACAAATGTTATGCAGAGGATGATTGGGGAAAATCCCGTTTTGAACAGGTAACGGAGCAATCCTGCTTTATTCTTTTCGTAACATTGGGTTTGGGTTTTAAAATCGTTAACTATTCCAACGGGGAAATCACCATCGACATTTAAGACGAAAAATCTTTTTTTGTGCACATCTGTTGGTTTGTTCCCAGATAATAGGACGTATTTAAAGGGGTCCTATCCCCTCTCCAATTTTTATTTTATTTTATTTTATTTTTTTGTTAATTTTATAACTTTAGGCGAAATTTATGTATTTCATGCTGCAAGCTAGTTCTGAGTTTTTAAAAATAGGCCCCTGCCAAATATCAGTAGCTATTGAGAAAGAGTGTCATTTTGATAAACGTTGCTATACTTTTTTCTTATTGCTTAACCTTTTTAATTATATCACCTAGTTTTAGGTAATAGGGCAGAATCTTCATTATTCGATTTTAAAAAGTACCAATAAGGCTTTATACTTCGTTTTCTTTAAGATTGGAGGCATTTTAAAACAGGTTACATATGCTTTCACGCCTTTCTGCGTTGAGGCATAGTGTGTGATATCATACATTTAAAAAGATATTTTTTGTTATGCGTATTATTATTATTATTATTTAGCGGGTTACATTTTGCATTCAGAAGACTGAAATTTCGGACACTCGTTCAGTGCACCCCTTAATAATTTTCAGATGTTCTCAGATCTCTGCGTGGAAACAGCGAGGTTCAGAGGGCAAAAATGTTTAAAAAAGAAAGATATTTTTAACAAAAATAGCTTTTTTCGTGATTTTCCCGCCTCAGATGGAGACATATGAATGGTATCGTTTGAAAGGTTGTTCTATTCTGAAGAAAATGATGTACATACTATGCTTCTAGGATAAATAGGAATGTCTCAGGAAACTGTTACCTGACATCCTGTTTTATACGGAAATCTGGGGTATTTGGGGAATATTGTTTTTCGCGGGCTTACTTTTGCACCTACAAGATTAAAATTTTGCACTCCTCTGTATTTTTCAGATTTGTTTCAGATCACTGCCTTAAAACAGGGGGAGGGGTTCACAGAGGTAAAAATTTAAAAAAAAAAGGATATTTCTAAGAGAAAATTCATTTTTTCATGATTTACCCGCCCCAGATACATGATGGAGACATATGAAGGTCACCGTTTGAAAATTTGTTTTATTCTGAAGAGAATAATGCACAAATCATGATCCTAGGATAAATAGGGATGTCTGAGGAAATTTTTATATTACATCTGGGTCATCTGGGGCATTGTGGGAATGTTCTTAGCTCATTGTTATTGTTTCCTCACCCTTACTACTCAAGATAGAAGCTTGAAATTTCGTACACACATTTAGTACACCCCTTAGTATTTCCCAGTTGATTTTGAGATCTGTTCATTAACACAGGGGAGTCGAGAGAGGATTAAAATTAAAAAAAAAAATCCGATTACTCTCAAAATTTCCCGCTTCAGGGACATGATAGGGAAATGTGAATATTACCGCTTGAAAAACTGTTCTATTCTAAAGAGAGTGATGTATGTACCATGATCCTAGGATAAATAGGGATGATGCTGTAGCTGCTTGACTGGAAGTCTATAATTTACCTTTAAAAAGAGCCATAATTTAAAAGGGTTAAAAAACATTGTTTGGGATTGATATAGATTAACGATTGGGGATAATTCAAAATTCAATCCTAATACTTCCACTTAAATGGCGTAATTAGTATTTAATGCTAATTCCTAATGCTTTTTCTTCAGTTCGCGACTTGTATTATACGAGGAGAAAGATTTGATTTAAATCAAAAAAATCGATTTAAATAAAAAAAAATCAACAAAAATGATTTTTTTAAAAAATCATGATTTTTCCCCACCCTGCTAAGAAATAACATAAAAATAATCTATTTCTCTATCTGGGGATTGATTTACCTAGCCTTAACTAGAAACAAGTCTAACTGACTCAAAATAGTTCTTATTTCCAGTCATACACTCAGAAATAACTTATTTCAACAGATATACTGTCATAGAGAATACTGCTCCAACTTGAGACTATATATCTGATATATAACAGAGAATCCATCTTTCTCGAAGCAAAACCTTTAAGTCAGGGTTACTACACTTGAGACAATCAATGATGCCAAACACGCGCCTGAATTACGATCCATAGATTTTTCTAAATTATCCCAGATTCTTTACTTATCTTTCCACACTAATTTTAAAGACCAGCCACCACTTACTTTCATTAAGAGGAGCTAACTGTATTCATGTACTTGTATTAAAGAACTAACATGACTCTTACACAAACGATAAAAATGAATTAGTAAATGGCATGTCATATGTATACATTCAATTTTAGTTTAAAGATATTTGAATGTGGCTTAAATGTATATTTGTAAGTTTTTAGTTTATATCCGTCTCAAACACCCAGTTTATGATGGATTTACTGCATAAAGTAGGATCCCAAAAAAGGTCATTGGAATTTGTACCATCCTTCAGTCGAACCAGGAACTGAAACATAAAGAGTGACATTTTCTTTTTAAAGATACTTTATTAAGTTGAGTATTGTGAAAATTTATGTTAGTACCTAGGTAGAACTACTAACATTATACAAGCGCAATTCCACAACTTTATGTACACAGTACCAAATATTGAACCCTCTTGTGTCCATATTGTTAGCGTACCGTCTTTGTTGCGGGAGACCCAGGTTTGATTTCCGATGGGAACTCCTGTGGTTCTGATCCCACGTTAATTTGTAAGTTCACGTCTCATATAGCCTCGATGCTAAACCGTATACTAAACTCTAATCGAATACTAAATACAAGTATTTAAAGAAAAATGATGACACACAAAGATGACGTAAATTTGGCTATCAAATCCATCTTGTGTTTTCAGTTATTTTCCAGTAGTATTTTTTTTCTAGACATCCTTTCAGAAGACAGTGATGCAAATTTCGTAACTGCGAATTCCTGTCCGAAGTCATGAAATTTTCCGATTAGACGCAAAATTTCCCACTCAATAAGATAGATACCGTAAATTTACAATATCTAGCAATAAATAAGTTTGAAAAATATCGCTTTAGAGGTGCTATGACGTACAGTTGAATTCATTCTCGGTGTATGAAATGCATTATATATAATTATGCATGATAAGATCACAAGCAAAATTTAAAAATATTAGGTGCACTTTCTTTTAACAAACATTATATTTTCTTTTATGGTGTGGAAGGGGATATTAAGTTCGGCAAGAAGAAAAAATATTGGCCTTAACACGATTCTTGTGTTACTGTGCACCGCATGTTTCTTGCCACAGAAAAGATGCAGTACATTTTGCAATTCCTTTACAGTAGCTTGATGTTTCAAGTCTTTTGTGTGTTTCTGAAGTTCACTTTTACCACAAAAGAGCTCAATGTTAACAGGTCTTACATAGATTTGGTTCGATTCTCAACACGGACTGCAACTACGCGTTAAATTGTAGATCCGAAAGCCACTCTTTGCTAAACCTTGCTTATTACTGCTCATCTTAATAATATATATAAGTTCACCGAGAAGCAAATGTTGCATTTCTCCCTTTCATCCTAGCACGAAACAAAACTAAACACAGCTGTGACACGAAGGAGCTATTTCGAAAAAAAAAATAGCTATACTTATGTGGAAAACAACTTCATAGAGATGTGCACCAAATGATATGAAGTATTGTTACCACGCGGTACCACACGGAAAACTTGGTCTATTACAGGCCTGTCCATGAATTGGCTCCCGGAGCCGAAGCGTGAGCGAGCACGAGCGAGACAAGAACAGGTGAGCACTAGCTTCGCCCCTTCCACTGCATCCGATAAGTGTTGCCAACCATACATGATGGCAAAAAACCTACGGCCAAGCCTGGTCAGAAATTTGCACGATGTTGAAGCATTGAGCAGACGCAAGCGTGAAATGAGCAAGTGTGCTCTCCCCCTCCCCATTTCAAAAGTAGTGACGCGAAAACACTGCAGGAAATAAAATTGGTACGTTTTTTGGTCGAGGAAGACGCATGATAGAGGTTACAGTTAGCGTTGAAGTAACTAACAAATGAACAAGAAAGAAAGAAAAAAAGAAACTAATATTAAACATGTCAGCTTACAGATGTAAAAACGACTGCAAAAATCGGAAACGAATTGTTTCAGACCTTTTTAGCTTGCTTACACAATTCGTGACGTTGTATTACATTAGCACTCGGTCTGTAACTTGTCATTCGCTTCACGTTTGCTAAGTTGTAAACGCCTTTTGTTGCTAGATTGATAGCAGAACGACGGGAGGTTGAAAATAATAATAATAATAATAATAATAATAATAATAATAATAATAATAATAATAATAATAATAATAATAATAATAATAATAATAATGGTATTATTATCATTATTATTAGTAGTAGTATTAGTATTATTCGGACCAAAGAGGGATGAAAATGTGGATTGGAGGAAATTCATAACGAGGAATTGCATAGTTTATACCGCTCACCTAACATTGTTAGGGTCATTAAGTGTAGAAGGCTCAGGTGGGCAGGCCATGTAGCCAGAATGGAAGAAATTAGAAACGCTTTCATAATTTTAACTGAAAACCCAATTGGAAGAAGACCACTAGGAAGACCTAGGCGTAGATGGGAAGACAATATTAAGATGGATCTTCCAGAAATAAGAGTACAGAGTAGAAACTGGATCCAGTTGGCTAAGGACAGAAATTAGTGGAAATATTTTGTAAACGCGGCATTGAACCTTTGGGTTCCATAGGCCATAGAGTTAGTTATTATTATCTAAAAGAAATGTTCAAATGTTGTTAAGAGAGAATTACACAGAAGAACTGAGTTCCGACCAAACACTAATTTGCCGGAAGGAAATTCCAGTGCAGTAACCCACGTTTCATGTTCAAGACATTGGGAATAATTGTTCGTATCATTCAGTTGGAACGATTCTTTCCGAGTTTACGCTGTTACAGTAGGCCTACAACATTGTGACTTTCAAAATCATTTAGTAACTATCGAAGAAAGACAAGCGTGTAGCTTCAGTCGTTGATATGATTTAACATTCTTTTTCACTTTTAACAAGCCACCGGCAAGCAACCAGCCAAAGACAATATATTTTTCCTTATTAAAAAGACACTCCTTGTTAAAAAAAAAAAAAAAAAAAAAACACTAATGGTAGTCACTAATGGTCACTCTTAAAAATGGAAAATCTCTTTGGCTCTCTTAATATTTTGTTTGATTCTTTGCGATCAATTTAACTTTAAAAGTGGAGTAAGAAATACTATTCTTCCTATTGATAGTGTAATAGTGGCTTCTAATCTCCACAACCAGCCCCTTTCTATGCCTATTCGTACACACATACATGCATAAGCTAATTTTCTGGAGATAATACTTGGATAATTACAAACAAGTGCTACAGTATTTTTTTTTTTTTTTTCGTATCAACAGATTATCTCTTTTCCTAAAAAGCGAAACAACATAATATAACAAACCCACACTCGGATTAAGAATTTGATAATATATATATTGAAAACTGGTTTTCCATTGGGCAAACTAGCAAATTTTTATAAATGTAAGCGATGGTTTGGTTCCACCACATCCTTCTTTAACAAAAGAAAAGAAAAAAGAAGAAAAGGAGCGTACATAGTTTATCATTTGATTGCTGTTACAAGTTTGTGTTGTCTATAGTTAACGGTTACCACATTGTAAAAAACACTATACACTAAATGGCAATCAATTACCATACATACTTTTTTTTTTTTATTTTGTAAGCTAGTGATTACCGTCAAGGTTGACAACACTTCCGCTCCTCTAAGGGCGAAACCCGAAGATTCACGAAGCACGAACAACGATATTTGCACGTAGAATGCTCGTGAGCGCTCACGAGGAGAGTTTCCACTATCTGCTCGCCGTGGCCAGGGCTGGTCTATTATAATATTTGCCTCCCTCTGTTCGCTCTTTCGTATCATGTGTATCGGATGGTTTTGATATTTCTTCTGATCATTAAAACATAACGATGATGCCTGTGTGCGGGGAAAATACCCAAAAGCACCAGATAACTGTTTTTCCATTTGTTTTGGAAACAACAAACCCATTTCACATGTGCGAAAGAAAATGAGCAGAGCGAGATCAGGTGTTTAGTCACGGTCAGTTCGCAGCAGGAGTCCATGGTTAAACATTTGGCTCGCTATCATTTCATATCGATATGAAAACATACTCGCAAAACCTTACAAACACAAAAGACTGCACTTCAAAGAAATTTTTAAGACAGATAATTCAATTTTCCCTTAGCATCTTTCTTCAGCAAAAGAGTCGGTTCAAGTATTCGAATAAGGGAAGGGGAGAAAGGGTGAATTTATATTTTATAGGGAAGTAACATTGTAAGTAACATAAACAATACATACCGCTTCCGACACTCTACTGAAGCATTTCTTTCAGCGGCATATCACTAGATCTATCCTGACCCTCATCCCACCTCAAGTTGTAAAGTAAAAAGGGACAGAAATATCCAAGATAACTGCGCACTTGAGTTTCAGTTCACAATAATAAAACTAGTGGGCAAGTAAGCTAAAGAAAACGGTGATGTTGAGAATGAATGAAATGGTGGAATGAAGTAAGTGGAAGGGAACTAAAGAACCTCAAGAAAGTCCACACACACGGTGTTTCTATGCCACAAAGCCCACTTGGTACCAGCTGGGATCGAATCAGAGTCTTCACACACCAAGGGTGAAAGCTGTGCCACTGAGTCACAGCGGCCTCGGGCCTTGGTCGAGTCGCTTTTACCTTTATAGTTTCTTAGTATTTAAAGTAATGAATGTTACGATTATGAAATAGATTTTCCTTAATGAGCTGCATAAAAACAAAAGCCTTTGAAATGCATTAAACAATTAGCGCGATTTGATTGTGAACTTAATAGTTTCTGTAAATTTAAAACTGATTATAAAATGAACCCGTAATTGTATTAGGTGAATATAAAATACACTCCCAACACCAAACAAAACTATTTGGAACTGTCATGAAAAGAAAGAAAGAAAAAGCAAATAGCGTTGCAAAAAGATTAGTAAGTAAGTGAAATACATTTCGGACGTGAATTTCGGAAAAACAAATTACTAAACCCATTTCTCCTTCAGCTGTGCGCAGAATCAATGTCTAGCTTTAAGTCAATAACAAAAGAAAGCTAAATAAATTCATATTAAAAGTTATATCAGTGTGTAAATACAGAGACGCACCAAAGCTCGAAAACTTAATACACTATTACTCCTATGTATCAAGCAATCGTTCAGCTGTCATTTGAGAGGATGGAAATCCCAGGCTCCTGAACAACTATGTTACTAGAGTAAAGTAAGGAGTGTATTTATCTTACAGTGAACTGCTTTGATGCCAAGTGCCTAACTCCAAAATTGAAATTTTCCAGGAGTGAAAGTTGAAGTTCAATACCTCATGGACAATCCAAGTTTCTTTTATGTTATTATTATTATTATTATTATTATTATTATTATTATTATTATTATTATTATTATTATTATTATTATTATTATTATGCGTTATATAATTTCCTAAAGTAATAAATGCTGCAATTGGTTTCAAGGCTGTTTCTGAGTGAATACTTTCTTCAAAATAACATTAAAAATTATAGAAAGATTTTCGAGACATTCGAGTCCAGTCGAGATTTTCACGAGCAGTCTCGACTCGAAAAATCGAGTCGAGAAATACGTTTGTCTCGACTCGTCTCGAATTTTACAACGTGTGTCTCGACTCGAGCGCATCCCTAACGAAGAAAACGTCCGGCTCCCAAAGTTACTGATCTTATATACTCTTATTACCGTTCACTTAATGCTTAAGAAATACCCTATAAATGGATTTAAAAAGTAACCTTTCCTTACAAGTATGAATAATTTCAATTTACTTTGCATATTTTTTTTTCATTTTTGCAGGATAAAAACAATTTGTAACATATAATTTTATATAAATATTTGGGGAGGGGCAAGCCAAGGTTTTGGGAGGCCCGTGCCCCCGTACCCCCCTTAGCTACGTCCCTGCTTGTAAGAAAATGTAAGTATGAACGTTCAGATTGTGACATCTGTTTAGAGGATTAATGGTAGATTATTGTAATAATAATAATAATAATAATAATAATAATAATAATAATAATAATAATAATAATAATAATAATAATAATAATAATAATAATATAGCCCTATATATTTTTGATGTGATGAATGACGAGAAAACTTGGATGATGAGTAGTATAGATTTGGATGGCAAGTAGAGTGGGCTAATGGTGAAATAAAAGTAATACCGTACTTCAGTATTTATGTGACAAGTTCTGAAAATTAATTTAGTATGTTTCAAAAATGGTCAGGTATTTTAAAAAGTTCCAAGATTTCTGGTATATCAGGATGCCTGACATTCCTCATCTAAAAGAAATTTAGTTCTGCCTTCGACTTTTAAGATAAGCAAAATAACGTAATTGAATTTTATATTTTTGATTGTCATTTGCTTATAAAATAAATTATGTAAAACCATTTCTTACAATTAGTGTATTTGCACTATGCTCAGGTTTTCTCCAAGTAAGATTTACTTTTAATCTAGTAAATGTAAGGGGAATTATGTTCAGTCAAGAGGGATTATGTCCGCTGAAGGGGGATTATTTCCAGGAGGGATTATGACCGGGGGAGATTATGTCCAGGGGGATTTTGTCCTAGATTCCTCTGGATCAGCTACGCTGGACGGATTAAGACCATGCTTACGTACTTTAACAATCAAGAAGAATGTAGAAAAGCAAAAGGCAGAAAGAGGAACGAATTAATTATACCAATTGTAATCATGTTTGTTGCTCTTGTTTCAATTTTTGAAGTATTAAGTATACAGTTATAAATTGTTTTATTAACAAACATTATAAATGTAGGTTGTCTTTTTCGTACATATGCAAGCTGTGTAAGCTGCTAGGAGCGGACTCTAGAATTTCAGGCCAAAATACCTCAGCACAGTGACCTACGCTATGTTGCCAGATCTCTCATGGATACCAATCAACTTTGTATTAAATAACTAAAACTTCTATTCCGTCCTTCGTTATTTATATGCAGGAATAAGTACCCACAATTAAAAAAGAAAATCTTCCAACATGTGACTTTATGGCTACCCCGTGTAGCTTAAATTAATTTTAGTACTATACTTTAGTACTAGTACTATTAATTTTAGATTTCTGCAATATTAAAAAAAAAGAACTAAAACAATGGTGGCGAAGCTGATAAACACCCGAAAGTAAAATGTCAAAACCAGGAAAATTCCTGAACCATGTTCGTCTAATCTAGGCTTGCCATTCATCCCGGAAAACCCGAGACCATCACGGATTCGACATCTGTGTCCCAGTGTCCCGAAAATATTTCTCGGGACACTTAAATGAGTAACTTTACTTCGGGCAAGGCAGTGATTTCCTGATTTACAAAGTATTTGCGAGCGAGCGTTAGCGAGTAAAGGCGGGTTGAGACTCGCAGGGGACGTTTTCTGTCTTTATTACAGCTCAGACGTGGAAACTGGAACTGAGACTGCGGGAAATGGTTCAAATGAATCGTTTCCTCTCACTGTCTTGTCTAAAATAAAGACTTGCCCTTAAATACTGGGGGTGGCCGCAAGGGCGGCAATCCTGGGGGGCGAGGGGACCCGGCCCCCTCCCAAAGCTCATGTGGACCCCTATTGTATTTGTGAATATACAATATTTGGCATAATTTGAGTGCAATTGTCTTAAAATCTTCATATATATACCTTCTGTATCTGAGTGGACCCCCCCCAAATTTACGAAGAAATCGGCGTCTTTGGATGGCTGAAACCAGTTCCTGATGGGAATATTAGATTTTGCTTCTTTTACAGGACTTGATACCGTATATACTTATTCTCTTCAACTTCTGCAATTCAAAAGTTGAAAAAAAAATTGAATACATAAAACATGGATTTAATTAAGTGCACTTTGACATTGAATGATTCATTCGTTTCATTGGGCCAGGGTCAAAAGGTTTTACTGCTCAATTTTAGTGTTATCTTTAGTACTCTTGTTTCAAACTGCATCTTGCTTCTGAAATATTTTAATCAATAATCCCTGATTGACATTTTTGGTAATTTTCCACTGATCATTGGAAAAGAAAAATATATTCTTTAATAATAAAACTGAACAGACAAAAATGGGAAAATGTTGAAGTATTTTTTAATAAAAAATAGAAGCTTATGAGGTGGGAAATACGAATTTTTAAAATTATTTGCGGCAGTTTTCTTTTTCCTTCTTTTTACGCAACAATGGTTATGCGTTTCCGTCGCCCCTTCTGAGCTACCATTTGAGTGAGCCTTCAATGAGCTAAAACAGACTCTAAAAGCCACGAAACATAACAGATCCTGAGATTTTTTTAAAAGCAATTTTGCTTACCAGGGGGGAGGCATAAATCATCTGCTTATGCTTGTTTAACTAGGGAGCAGAAGGCCCTACTGAAATGATTAAAAATGTGATTACGTAATACTTGAACAACTCTACCTATGGAAGAAAGTAAATTAGTATATAACAAGGCTTTTCATTTTAAGCATCTTCCGTAATTTAGTAGCGTCCCAGATTTTCATTTTCATTCTTGAAATATGGCAACCCTAGTCTAGCCATCTATATTGGTTTTGCCTTTCTGTATTGCAAAGTGTATTGTGCGCAGCCTTGATGCTTTCTGTTTTAATTTCATTGAAAATTCTCTAGCCTGCAACACTGATTTGAACAGAAGAAAGAATCCGAGGTGGGCGTGTCTTCGCGTATAAAGTATGTTGAACTTCTTGGCTACCAAGTTTGAAATGAAAATAAAATTACAATGGACAGGTACAAGAAAATTCGTGTAATTGGACGTGGAGCTTTTGGGTATGTTTTCTTAGGATTAAACACATGATAATATGTGAGCATACTGTTACAAAGAAAGCAAATGAAAATTGAGAGTTTCATTTACAAACAGCGGTTGGCAACAAACGAATTAACTTGTATATATATATATGAAGAGAAAGCCTCGTTGCTAATCAGACTGTCAATATGTCCATTCAGGGAAAATCTACAAA
Organism: Thermobia domestica; assembly: GCF_964235325.1. Classification (NCBI taxonomy): domain Eukaryota; kingdom Metazoa; phylum Arthropoda; class Insecta; order Zygentoma; family Lepismatidae; genus Thermobia; species Thermobia domestica. The sequence goes on along the minus strand of NC_137469.1, from coordinate 16,011,587 downwards.
GAAAGAGTATGAAAGCTTACGCAACTGTATATTGATAAGTAATGAGATACATGGGGATTTATTAGCGTCAATAGGACACAATAGCGGGCCGCGGTGGCTCAGTGACACAGCGCTCACCTGTGGTGCCTGGGGTTCTTGGTTCGATCCCAACTCGTCTAAGTGAACTTTGAGGTTGACAAACACCGTGTGCGTTGGTTTTTCGCGGTTTCCCTTTTCCTCCCACATTCTTCATTTCACATCCCCGTTCTCTTTAGCATAGCCGGCATAAGCGAGAGACGTAAAACTTAAAGATTTCATTTCATTGATAAAAGAAAAACAAAGTGTAGGCGTCTTATTTCCTGGGATATTCCAATTCAGAGTGATTAAAAAACACACATTCCAACGCCTTATCTGTCTCGTGCACGCACTTTTCCGAGTGGATTAAGAAGGACTTCAAATAAATTTGTCCCTGACCCACTGGTAGGAGTGGGATCCTTTACGAGCAGAGGCAGGCGATTAGCGCAAAAATTTAGGTTTGCAAGTTTTTACTAAAAAGTGATTTCGTTCAATGAATCGATTCGTAACGAACAGTTTGTTAAAAATAATCAGGAACAATTTCCTCACGAATTAAATCTGCATTAGTGCTGTATAGCCGGACCACTTTAAAAACTCAAAAAAGCACCAAAATGTACTGCGTTTGGTTATATGTTCTTGGATTACATTAAGTTACATTACATGACGTTACTTTACGTTAGTGGCATAAAAACAACAGTGCAAAAATAAATTAAGTGTGGTAGGTGGCCACTATAAGACACGAATGCTATTTAACCGAGTCAGGGTAGGAGTGCAGCAGGAGGCCCGAGCGGAGCAAGCGCGTCAGCGACGGTGGGTATGCGCGTAAGAGAGGGTAATGACAACATGTGGGTTTTGGCGATTATAAAATTTTCAATAGCACTTGTCATGGTTTCATTCGTGCAACGCTTCACTTGTTAACATAGAATACAGCTCGTGTACACATTCCCGTTCAGTTAGAAGTCATTTACCTTCAAAAGGCATGCAAACTTTTCCAATTTCAGGAAGAAAATCGTGTGTACAACAATTTCCTCGGGTTTCTTTTCCTTAAATAAATACTACGCTAAATAGCCCTCGAAATGCTCTTTCTCCGCCGCAACGCCATGCCTTTCGTGCTACTATATCATAAGAAATGTACCTCTCCGCAAAATAGTCCTTCCGCCTCCACATATAGTGCCGCTTACAGCATCAAAAACAACTTTCTTCACTTTTACTATTTCACTTACCTCACTTTCCCTCATTCCTCCTCACAAAATTAAATAAATTCTTCAATTAAATATATAGCTTTTTTCTTTTCTTTTTTTTTTTTTTTTAAAAAAAAACAAGTTTTATTTTATAGATATGTTCTAAGTAAACTAATTCTCTCCTTTTCTTTCTTCTTTTCATAACTATTCGCTACAAATATATAATTAATGCTCTTCTGATATTACTACCATTACTACTTATTATAAGGAGCTAGTTTGTTTACCAGCGGGGGCTGAGGTAAAGGGGGAAGAATTTCAACAATTTTTCTTCCTGACTTTTGCAATACTCTCTTTCCTCCTTCTATATGTCAGCATTGCCAGAGTTAAAAATTTGTCATATGAATGTCATTCTGAAGAGTTAGTGTGAGTTGGTTATTTGCTGTGTGCTGTTGTGGTTGCGGTTTTGTTGCTTATTATTCATTTGACAATGGCTTCACAGCGTAAGAGAGGGCAAACTATACACAGCGAAGCTAGAGAAGTAATAAGGAAGGCCATAGTGCAGTGCGACGAAGAAGCGAGGGAGAAAAAAACTAAAACATTTGTTATCACAGCCTAATTTGCGTGTGTCCACGTATACAGGGATCTTCGATAGGGATTGCATAATTACATAAACTCTTTGAATTAAGTGAGTATTAGCTGACTTTTTTGACAACGCACTGGCAACCCTGCCCAGGACCGTCGAGTGACCGTTTCTTGGCGACGGGGTGGGGAACCTGCCAATCAACTCTGAATTCCTCAGCCTCGCATTAAAGCTAGCTCCCTATAATACTTTCTGTTACTTGCATTAAAACGCAACCAGAGAATTCATGAGAATTCCAGAGCCATTTCTGAAATATAATGAAGCCTGCCTCCCTTCCCCCCTCCCAAAAAAAAAAAAAGAAAAAAATCGGAGATCTTGTATACGAATTTGCCCAAAGATGAAACCTAGGTAAATCGCTTCCTCGTATCCTAAAGTTGATTTCTACCAAATTTCATGAAGATCATTAGAGCCAGTTTCAAGAAAGATAATAATAATAATAATAATAATAAAAAGCAAGAAAGAATTTAAGAAATTAGTATTTATATAGTAGACACACATTACGTCAGTAGGTTGAAAGTACTCCTCAACAAATATTTTATACATCGAAACGCCCAAGACCCGATAAATATTTAAAGGAGTATTGATAAACGCAACTCCTTAGAAAGTAATAAAGAAATTTCTTGATGAAAATACTGGAGATATAACTACTCTTCTAGAGAACGAATTATGTGTGAGTCTCACTTGCGCACTACTACTTCAGTTCTTGAAGACCATTTAACACACCATCTATGTGAAAATTAAAGGAAAAATCAGGGATTCTGTGTAATTGGCAGTGTAACAAACAGTTTTATACTCTAGAAATCAATGTTACTATATTTTTACGCTAACAAATTTTCACAAAGTAATTCGGTCGTGTGTGAGCGATTTACTTGTTTAAAACGGCCACAAAATTAATGGCTGAAACTGTTCAGAAAACTTCTTAAAAACGTAATAAACAAGGTCGGTCTACAATATCACATTTTAAATAGATTTATAGATATTTATTATTTTTCTGTCTCGTAATTATTTCAATTTTGTGCTTACAGTGTGGTGCATGTCTGCCAGCGCTTAACAGATGCAAAATTAGTTATTGTTAAGGAAATTCCCGTACAGTGTATGACGAAAGATGAGCGTCAAGTAAGTATAAATAATAATAGTACTAGTATCAGGACTTTGCAATTTAACAGATAATATATAAGATCTTAATTTCAGGCTTCCCACCGACCTGGAAAAGTTAGGGAATATCATGAAAAGCTTTAAAAAGCCTGGAAAAGTCATTGCATTTTAAGTATAGATTTCTATTTCTCAGATTCTATATCTGGCTATTTGGTAGGGAATAATTTTATGGAATGAAAACTTTGTTTTGCAAAACTTCTTTACGTATAGACCCACTATAAGTGTATATATATCTCGGGTGTTCTAAAAATGGCGCCCACGAACCACAGAGCACTATTCTACAGGTCAAAATAAACCAGAAAATATATATATTTGTATACCTTTCGAGTCCTTGTCTGGAGACGCAAATTGCACTACGTGGCAACATCGTAGATCCACATTGATTACATGTACCAACCCGTCAAATAATTACATCGATTCTTGCCAGATGACAGTTAAATTGAGTTGAGTTTGAGTTTAACGTCTCTTTCAGCAGCGAGGCTATATGAGACGGAACCTACTGATTAACGTGAAATCCGAACCACATGGACTCACACCGGGAATCAAATCCAGTTCTCCCACGCCAAAAGCGCGTGCGCTAATCGCTTAACCAAGAAGGAGCTTCAGATGACAGTTAAAGTCGATAGACGTTGACACTAGCACCACTTATTTCCTTAACAATCGATGTAACTGTTTGATGGGTTTGTAGAGGAATGTTAATGATTCCAAGTTAATATACGATGTTGCCACATACTGAAATTTTGATTCCCTTAATAGCGGCTGAAGGAAGCTCCAGAGAGGATTCCATCATACAACATTTTCGCTTTGTTTTGACCTGTAGAATAGTCCGTGGGCGCTATTTTTAGAACACACGATATATATATATATATGTACTTCAATAAAATAATTTCAGTGTGCAGTGACACCTTTCTCGATGATCGAAAAGTTGCTAAACTGAAAACATATCTGATCTTCCTGCAGGGACATCAGTAGATTTCATGAGTCCCAAAACAATTTTTTTCGCACACCACAATCAGAGCGGCGGGAATTTCAAACTTGAACAGAAAGAAATCACAATTGAATGTAAACAACTTTTTTAATAAGTTTCATTTTTCACGGGCATTTTCGACCCTCCTCTTCCTCCCTGTATTGACGGCTCTGCTTAGTATGAAACCTTTGTGAAAGAAAAGTATACTCTTCTCAAATTTTTGTATTTAAATTCTCTGAAACATGAATTTAAGTTATCTACAAATTCGTAGGAAAGCTAACAAATTAAAATCATTGTTAAGTGTATAAACTGTAAATCGTATTTTTTCTAAGAAGCCGAGCTCTCTACAGTTTTGAGAAGTTAGATTGTTTACTTCTCTCACAGAGAGGTCCTGCAGAAAGGCAGGAACCGTCATATGTATTTTCAGAGGTCATTGATAAAGTTGTGAGTACACACTGAAACTGTTTAATTGAAGTGCAGCTGCTTCGTGAATCAAGGTAAAGCTGTTCATATATGAGTTAGTCTGATGTTGTTCGTTCACAGTCACCAACTTCGTTATACCTTTTCCCACTTATGTCAGTATATTTAACGTTCTCTTATATTTGTTCCATAGGCAACTGTGAACGAAATTAAAGTATTGTCAATGTTACGTCATGGAAATGTCATAGAATACTATGAAAACTTCGTCGAAGATAAAGCTATGATGATAGTTATGGAATATGCGCCTGGAGGAACATTGAAAGACTTTTTGGAACGCCGAGGAACGTGGCTACTTGATGAAGAGGTAAGTCAGAAAATACGAAATATTAATATTGTACTTACCACAGGATGCGTGGAAATATTGAGGTATCGAACGGTTTCGTTAGGACCTGGTATCTTCTTCAGCTGTTAAATTAAAACCTTAATTGTTAATTCACCTCACATCACATCTTTAAAGTCTTGAAACTTTACCGGTGTCGTTCATAAGAGTAAGTTGGTGCCACGTTTTCCAACGAAAAATCTTCAAGTAGAATATGCACACTTTTCCATTGTGGTTCTTTCCCGTTCCTTATTGTCTTTCATTAAGTTCTTTTATTATCACAGTTACAATCTATTTACCACAGTAGTTACATTAATCCAGTCTACATTAATCAATCCCTGCTCCAGCGATGAAAGTATTGTTTGCTAAAGCCAAAACAGCTTCAGCATGAAAAATAGTATAATACCTATGGGTTGATTATAAAGGGAAAGGGAAAATTAGGAAGGGTGACCGAAGTTCCGTTCATGTACTTTCTTATGATAAAGATCTAGTTAAACTATAAACTTGGTTTATGATACTAATGATGGCAGAACAACCAAATATTTTACACACCAAAATCCTCTGTAGGTGTGAATTCAATGATATACAGGGTGGCCCAAAAGTAGGTATACAGTCCTGTACTGACCGGCTCATGGTATTTTATATAATTTACTTATCGTTATCCGTACAGGTAGTGACTTAGTTTCGTTATTATTTGTACTTATTCTCTTTTCACTCATACTTCAAACTTGTAGCAGAACAAATTATCTTAATAAACTAAAATGTCAAACTTGTTCAATGCAGGACTGTTATACCTACTTTTGGGCCACTTGTACAAAGAGTGAAAAAGTGAATGACTGGACTGGCACTATATAATCCGGGGGTCTTCGGCATGCCGTGCCGATGCATTAACCGATACCCAGTCCACTTCCCAGAATTCGAACCTACAGAGGATTTTATGTGTAAAAGATCCAGTTGTTTCGTCCTTTCATTAACTTATAATGATAATACAACCGTCAAAGGTATTCTGAATATGGGCACTAGATTGTCCAATCACAACTAGGTTGTGGTACAAGCCATATGGTCTAAGTAAAAAGCACCAACATCAAGAGTGAGAGAGTGTATGGCTGTTGTGGGATGCGGACTGGGTAAAAAAGTAGTTAACGTATCGGCACGGCATCCATAAGACCCTGAGTTCGAGTCTCGCTCCAGTCATCCACTTTTTCACACTTTGTATATCAGTAGTTTATGATACTTTGATTATGAGCTCATATACCGTTAAATTATCATTTTACCTTTATTATATGGTATACGGATGTACTGTTTGTTGTGATGGTTTGTTAATATTCTCTATTATTTGTGTATGATATGGAGTATGGAAATAGACTGTCACTGTATTATCAAAATGTTAGGGGTCTCGGAACAAAAGCACACCTCTTCGTGAAGATCTATGTAATAGCTATGATGTTATAGCCTTTACTGAAACATTCTTGAATAATGATATTAAGACTTCCAAATTATTAACGTGTTCAAGGATGACAGACTGTCACGTAAATGTAGAGGTGGTGGTGTATTGGTGGCGGTCAATAAGATGTACACATCTGTACGTGAAATAACATAGAGAGTGCACAACTGTGAATCGCTCACAATATCCATACATGGTGAAACTAAAAGCTATTTATATGTGTCGTTTACGTAACACCACCGTCTCTAATAAATTATATCATGACTATTTTAATTATTTAGAACAGCAGATTAATTTAATTGATTCTAATTTTCTTATAGTTGGAGATTTCAAAATCAAAGAAATTAGTAGTGCAAAACATGATCTCTTAGTAGATTTAGAATTTGCTAAAGGCTTCAACAGTTTGTCATCTTTTAACATGAGCTCCTATAATAATATACCTAATTATAATTTAAGAACCTTAGACTTTGTGGTAGACAAACACCGTGTGCGCGGGTTTCCTCGGAACCTTAGATTTGTTTCTAGCTAACGTTTCAATGGAATTCGAGGAAGATGAGTCTTCCTTAGTACCCGATGGCGCGAATCATCCTAATATATTCATTTCGATATTGTCATATAATAAAATGCCTTTAAGTAAAATAATACAAAGGAAATACTACAATTATAGGAAAGCGGACTTTTAAAAACTATACAATATTGTACAATACGTGATTATAACTGCGAAAATTATAAAATTTTGATAATGTTGATTTAGCTGTGAACTTTCTATGTTCTTCACTATATAAATGCTTTGACGATTGTATACTAAGATATATATATATACGCATATTAGAAAAGCTATGTATCCAGTATAATTCAAATAATTAAAATCAAGAAAATAAGTGCCAAAAAACGCAAATTTTCCGGGTGCTACGATGAAAGATTCAGAAACATGAGGTCAGATTTAAAAAGGCTTATAGACAGAGCTTATGATGATTACGTTGAAAAACTCCAAATTAGTTTTAATAATAATATTAAGCGTTTTTGGTCATTTGTTAGGACTAAACAACACACTATAAGAACAGTGGGGAGTCCATGCGCGCAGAATAATCTGGAACCTTCTAGAAGAGAATGATATATATGAATGTCACTCTCAGTCGGATTTAGTCTGTGAGAGATGTGCAATCGTGTTGCCGGGAGAATGACAAATATAAAAATTGAGCAGCGCATTAACCAGGGGGATTGATTTAAATCACTTGATTTTTTAAATAAAAATTAGCTGAACCTGCGCCCTCTACACAGCGCATCATTCGCATGTTGGCTAAATATCCTTCTCATTCCTCACAACATCTGTACACGTCCCTTTACAGACACAAGTGAAACACGCCTTGATAAAATAAAAAATCGGCAAGAAGTATCACCAAGAGGAGATTTTTTCGATTATTTTCTCCCAATATCTTTCACCATTTGCAAAATTTAAGCCTACTTCCGGTTGGAGTTTCTAAGTCATGTATGACCAGTGTTTTCTTTCTTCTTGCATGCAGTATGTAATAAGCAAATACGTTACATATATAATTAATTATAATGTCAGTTATATATGGTGTTCATTGAGCAAAACACTCCAAAAATAAAGATTCATCTTATACTGAAGAAATGGTTATCCTTCCTTTTTCAGTATTATTTGGCCATCAAACAAACGTCTGAGACATATTCAACCCGTATATACAATAATGTGGTGTTGGAATGTATAATGCGTAGGATATGCTTTTTTTTTTTTATTTCAACACTTGCAGTGTACCCGTAAAAATGTAATAAAGAAAGAATGGAAATGTTTTTTAAATATTCAATTAGAACTGGGTGATCTACGCAAAATTTGCAATCGATCAGTGAAAACGTCATCTTTCTAGAACCTATAGTTTCCGAAATCTCATTGTCGAAAGGATTGGCCACAAACATATAAACGTCCACAAAAGAACTCCAAAGATGGCAGCACAATTCATTTGCATTGATTTTGGAGTAGGCTTATTAAAATATAAAGGCTTTGATCAATAGCTTTAAAACATAAACTTTATAAAAAAAAGGATGTATTTAAATAATAATTAATTTAAAGTGCACATACTTTAAAATATTGTCTTTGTTAAACGTGAAATTATAAATAACCGTAAGTCAAAGGTTTGAAATCCAAAGTTAGAAGTTGGAGTTCAGGTATATTTTATAGCTTTTTTGGCATTTTAATCAGGGTGGATTGATTTAAATCAGTCTGATTTAAATCACGATTTTAATCAAGATTTAAATCACTTGATTTTTTAAATAAAAATCGTTGATTTAAATCAAATTCCGAAATGAATTAATTTAAAGTGAAAGTAAGTAAAATCCCGTTTCTCTTCTGTTATTTCGATTATGGACAATAATAATCATAATACAATGAGACTCAAATGTACGTAAGCACAGTATGAAAACGAGTATCATGTAGAGAACGATCAGGAAAAATCCCGTTTGAACCGTTAACGGGTGAACCCTGCTTTCTTCTCTTTGTAACACAGGGTTTTAAAATTTCTATTCCAACGGGAAAATCACCAGGGACATTTAAGATGAAAACTCTTTTGTATCCACGTCTATTTGTTAGTTTCCAGATAATAGGGGCGTATTTAGAAGGGTCCGATCCCCTCTCCGAAAAAAAATAGATTTTAAAATTTTGGGCGAAATTTATGTACTAAATACATAGAAGTTCCTCGGGATCGTAATACGACAAATTTTGGAGGCGTTAAAATATCGAATAATACTTTTGATAAAGTGGATACTTGACCCCATTGCAAAACATGCCGCGATCTGCGATGTGATCGCAGAAAATTTGCCGCGCCTGTACAGGAAAGTTGTCAGAGGAAATAAAATAGCCAACAGAAAAGTATAAAAACGTGTCTGCTATGTATAGATGTCTTAAATGCACGGACAACTCGCATTTGAACTTTTTCACGTCACATAAAGCATATTTTTAACAATCACAAGTGTTTCTTCTGCTGGAACTGATCATCTTGATTTTTTTTTTTTTTTTTTTAATTTTGGAATTCCTGCAGAAAATTTTTGACTTACAAAAGCTCATCGCATAAAGACAAAGTTCTGCCATCGGCTAATATATAGGATCAGAAAACGTTATTCATGAAGAAATTAAATATCGACTAAAAGCAGGGAATTCGTGTTATTATTCAGCTCAAAATCTCTTATCGTCGCGAATTCTGTCGAGGAATTTGAAGCTTTAAAATATACAAAACGATAATTATACTTGTTGTGCTGTATGGTTGTGAAACGTGGTCGCTTACGCTTAGGAAAAACGCAGACTGAAAGTATTTGAGAATAAAATCCTGAAACGAATATTCGGAACCAAAAGGAACGGAAATGAGGAATGGCGAAAACTTCATGATGAGGAACTGAATAATTTATACCGTTCACCAAACATTGTCAGGGTCATCAAATCTTGGAGGCTCAGGTGGGCACGACATGTAGCGAGCATAGAAGAAAGTAGGAACGCTTTCAAAGTTTTAACTTGAAGTCCAATCGGAAAACGACCATTAGGAAGACCTAGGTGCAGATGGGAGGACCATATTAAGGTGGATCTCGCAGAAATAAGAATACAAAATAAAAACTGGATCCAGTTGACTAAGGATAGAAGTCAGAAGAGCTATTGTGAACACGGCATTTAACCTCCGGGTTCCATAGGGCATAAAGTGAGTTAGTTAATTTTAGGCGAAATTTATGTACTTTATATGTATTTCGTGCCGCTAGCTAGTTCCAATTGTTTAAAAATATGCCCCTGCCAAATATCAGTAACTTTCCTGAGAAGAAAAGTGTCATGATATACATTGCTGTACATTTCCTTAATGCTTAAGAAACATTGTTTGGGATTGAAATAGGTTAAAGATTGGGAATTAATTCAAAATTAAAACCTATTTTCACTTAAATGGCATATTTAACATTTAATACTAATTCCTACTGTTTTTTCTTCAGTTCACGACTTGTATTATACGAAGAAAAAGATTTGATTTAAATCAAAAAAATCGATTTAAATAAAAAAAATCAACAAAAATGATTTTTTTGAAAAAAATCATGATTTTTTTCCACCCTGATTTTAATAGATAGATCGTTGATTTAAATCAAATTACGTAATAAATTAATTTAAAGTGAAAATAAGTAAAATCTCGTTTCTGTTTGTTATTTTGATTATGGAAGTTAATAATCACAATACAATGAGACTCAAATGTATGTACAGCACAGTATGATAACGAGTGTTTCATTTGGAGGATGATTAGGGAAAATCCCACTTTGTACGGGTAACGGAGGAATCCTGCTTTTTTCTCTTCGTAACATAGGGTTTTTAAATCGTTAACTATTCCAACGGGGAAATCACCGTGTACACTTAAAACGAAAATTCTTTTGTGTTTGTTCCCAGATAATAGGGGCGTATTTAGAGGGATCCGATCCCTTCTCCGAAACTTTTTTAAGATTTAATAACTTTAGGCAGAATTTATGTATTTTATATGTATTTCGTGCCGCAAGTTAGTTCCAATTTTTTTAAAAATATGCCTCTGCCAAATCAGTAACTTTTGTGGAAAAAGAAAGTGTCATGTTGATAAACGTTGCTGTACTTTTTCCTTAATGCTTAAGAAACACTGTTTGGGATAAAAGTAGGTTAACAATTGGGGATTAATTCAGAATTCAACCCCAATACCTTCACTTAAATGGCATAATTAACATTTAATACTAATTCCTAATGTTTTTTCTTCAGTTCGCGACTTGTATTATACGAGGAGAAAGATTTGATTTAAATTTTAAAAAATCAACAAAAATGATTTTTTTAAAAATAAAAATCATGATTTTTTTCCTCCCTGGCATTAACTTGAATTTCCTTGTAAAATTAAATAAATGGCCGAGTGAGTGTCTGAAACTGTTGCAGGTTGTGTATAGTGATAATACGATGCCACGTGCGCGAGTGTTTGAGAGACACAGACTCTTCAGCGAGAGAGCGAGAACATTGATGACGAAAGACCGGGTCGTTCTGTCACTGCAACAACAGAATTAAATGTGACAAAAGTGTGTCCGGAAAAATCGCATGGGCAGCATTCGAATGATTGCAGACGTGTACACTCATGTCCAAAATTATTGTCGTATGTCTATAAATATGTTTTTGTAGGAATATAATTTGATAACGAATTTGCCCGGTATTTCTTATAATGTTAGTATGTGTATAATAGGCAAAGACATGTATGTGGCAAATTTCATGTCAAAAGAGCAGTCAATAAGAACAATAAAACAAAAATAAAACTTTCTTGTCCATTTAGCAACATTTTGTTTTACTCATTCTAATTTTCGTATTTATAATTCTTTTCCTATGAAATTTACCACAAATATACATTTCCTGTTTATACGCATAGTATCAGCATTAAAAGTACCCTGCAAAATCATTATCAAATTATATTCTTATAAGAAGACAGTTATATATATGCGACAATCATTTTGGACATGAGCGTACGTATCGATAAAGAGTCGGACCGCGCAATTCTGCCAACCACTTGAACATACCCAAAGTTTGCGCTAAAATGATACCAAAAAACTTTACGCAAGACCAAAAGAACTTCCGGAAGCACGTGTGCAGTGACACAATGAAACGCCTGGAAGCAAAACCGGACTTTTTTAACGAAAATCTTAACTGGTGACGAGACTTGGATCTTTCAGTATGATGCTGAAACGAAATATAATCCGTGCATTGGAAAACTGCCTCATCACCAAGAATGAAAGAAAGACATGCTAGAGCAAATCGTAATTGAAGATCCTGCTCATTGTGTTCTTTGATATCTATGACCTGGTCTTGATTTAATGGGTACCATTAGGCCAGACAGTGAATAAGCAGTATTATCAACAGGTTTTGATGAAGCTGCCAGAACGCGTGAGAAAGAAAAGGTGTCCCAATTGTGGAAGAACAATGAATGGACTGTGCATAACGACAATGCTTCTTCGCACACTGCTTTGACCGTTAAACAGTTTCTGGCAGCTAAGAAGACGTCGGTGTTGTAATATCCAACTTATTTGCCAGACTTGGTACCGTGCGATTTTCTTTTCTTTTTTCAAAAGTGAAATTCACCCTCAAAGGGACTCATTTTCAGATTATGGAAAATGTGAAGCAGAAAATGGAAAACGTTTCTATCCTTGTTAGGATAATAGCAGACTTTTGGCAGTGCTGCATAGTATGAAAAAACTAAATAATTCAAGTGGTTATGCATTATTATCATATGTGTTTACTTAGACACATAAGTGACGATGGATACAATCATTTTCCTAATGTATATCGTAACTTGCATACGGTAGAAACTATAGATGGACAAAACCGGTTTTCATAAAACCTAAAACCGGTTTCTAGAAAACCGAAATCGGAAAACCGACATTTCGGTTTTCTCCAAAACCGGTTCGATTTTTCACCAAAACGGTTTCGATTTGCACCGAAACTGGTTTCGGTGAAAACTTTTGGAAAAACACATAAAGCTAGTTTTGTGAAAACGGAATCGGTTTCCGGAGAACAACGAAACATTATTCTGGTTAGAAATAGAACCAGTTTTGGAAAAGAAAACGGAACCGGTTTTGAAGAAAATCAAAATTGGATCCGGTGAAAAACCGAACCAATTTTGGAGAAAACCGAGACCGGTTTCGGTGAAAAACAGTTTTATTTTGTTGAAAATTTTCAGAAATTGTTTTCGGTTTTCCTAAAAACCGAAAAACCGGTTTTTGTGCTCACCACTAGTAGAAGCACAGCTTGAATTCATTGTGTATTTTCTGACCTTGTATTTATTGAATACGTGCCTATTTGTGTTCTAGGAAGTACTGTACTACTTCTGTCAGATGCTGCTGGGGCTACACCATATTCATTCCCGTCGAGTTTTGCATCGAGATTTAAAAACAGAAAATGTTTTTCTTTCAAAACATTATGATGTTATAAAGATTGGGGATTTTGGGATTTCAAAAATTCTAAGCAGGTAAGTTCAACAAGTTGTTTGTACATATAGCAAATTATATTTGTACTTACTTGATTCCTTGCGCTGGGATCATCATCTGACTTAAACGTAAATAGGGTGAAAAAATGTACTGTAAACGAAACTTCATTTAAATATTAAAGAACAGAGAATTGTAAGTTTAGAAAGAAAACTGTAAGAACGTGAAATGGCTCAATGGTAAGAACTGGGGCATAAATGGTTCGAAAGAATTTATAAATGGATTTAGAACACGGAATAGGTACAAAACGATAGATGTAAGAATACTGTAATTAGATTAATAACGTTATTATTATAAAATTAAATATACTGGTCTTCATTTATTATGTAGTCAAAATCCACTGGTGAAATTCTCACACCTAAACAATAAAAAACATAAGGCAAAAAACGCGTTGTTTTAAAATTATGAGATGCCGAAATCGAGAAAATGGTAACATTGAGGCTGCCTAGCTCGAAAACTATGAGAGATATCAAAGACGTGTAAAGAAATATTAGAGAAACTAGTACACTATCTATCTAAATACATATTATTGTGTACCACAATGTAAAGAAACATAATATTTAATTGGATTTTAAAATTTGTATAAAACAGGCAATGTATGAAGTGAAGGCAGTTTGAATATTCTTTAGGATTCATAATCCAATGGAAAATTCAAACTGCCTTCACTTCATACATTTACTAATTGCGAAGTTCAAACTATTTCACATAAGTTTGAGTATAGTCATCTTTATACTCCTGCAGGATTATTAGTTAATTCTGTAATACCAGGACACATTACAAAAAGAACATCTCATAATGTTCTTCATACTGAACCATTAGTCTATGGTAACAACAAAACACAATTCATTTTGTATGAAAACTTTGAAAACATCTTTATAAATCACACTGTATTACCCTCAAGGCAAACTATTAATGTGGTCAACACGAATGTTGTTTTGACAATAAATATCTCAGCTCCACATTTAAATGTAACGTATGCAATTAAATCTTTAGATCAAATCAGTGCTGAATTAGAATCACTCAAACTCAATGAAAATAGTTTGCATATGCTACATTTTGACAACTTGCATAGCATTTTTTCAATTGTAATCCCGATTATGTTAGTTTTGTTTCTTGCTCTATTGTTGTATTTATTTTTTAAATTGAGAAAACTAGAGAAAAATGACGCTAACTCACATGCAAACAATCTTGAAGGTAGTAATCATTGAACTACTTACCGAACTATGTGTATTTATTTTATCCTTATCAATATATTTATGTATTTAAGTTTATTATGTATATCAGTAACAGCATACATACCTGGAAAATATATTTAAAAAAAAAAGAAAAGAGAAACAAAATATTAGTTTTCTTTTACTTAAATATTTCCAAATATTAGTAGAAATAAGTTAGTAGTGTAAGTTAATAGAGATAGTTCATAGGAATGTGGGCATTGTACCTTGCATGATGCACAAGTACACTTCCACACCTCATTCCAAAGTTCAGTATTGATTTTGAGTTTTTTAAGTTTCCTTTAAATAATTTAAGATAGAATGACTATGATAATAATTCATATATGTAATTAATTTTTATTTGAATGAACTCAATTCATGATCTAAGGCTACCAAGGTGTGAGACGTCATGCTAAATTTGTTAGTCTTATTTTCATGCAATCATGTTAAGAGTATGTTATTTTTGGTCTGCGTATTAAAGCGCAGGGAACATTTAGTTTTTATTGGAATATTTTATTAAGGATATACAATATTAATAGTAATACTAGTGTATTGAGGCACGAGATTCAACCTCTCTCCCTATTTTACAGGCTTGAGACTGTTCAGGATTTACACTATCCTGAGCTAGGTTAAGATTGAATAACGTACCTTTCGTTCATGATGTTTATAGAACTTATAGTTGATTTCTAAGGTTCAGACAGACGGAGAGAACACAAAAGAAAGTAGTTGAGAAATAGGAAATAAGTTTTATTATTGCTTGTAGTTGTTATAGATATTATGTTATTTTATTTCGTTATGGCCAAAATATTTAGTAGTCCCTTCACTCTCTTTCTTTTACAGAGAATGGACGGACAAATTATTTTTATCATCGAAGCCACGACATTAGTTTGTATAATTATTGCAGTTATATTATTTATAAGACTGTTGTTCAAATATGATTGCACCTTCTCGAAATGTTGTATGCGAAACTTGGCAACACCGCAACCCACTGGACCTCACGTACCTCATTACGTTTCTAATCTGTCATTCGACTCACGTGACAATGCGTTTATTGTTGCATCTACGTCAAATTCATTACATTTATATGACGATGTCAATATTTCTATTCCTAGTAATTATGTTTCTAATATTCCTCTATCCAGTAATAACTTTACTTCAATTTCTTTGAATAAAACTCGCTTAGCCATTTGCGATATGCAAATGACTATTATCTAAAACAGAGCATCCCTTTACCCTATATATCCTTCCTAGGCAATGCAGGTCACGAATTTTTTTTTAACAACTAAAGCAACATGACTGATTGATTAGAGGATGATTTCTACAAGACAATTATAGCAGGACTAGCTATGAAAAGAAGTGAGGATGGAAAAAGAAAAGGGAAACAGTGGTTTCACTTTGATGCACAACACTTCTGAACTGTAATTGAATTCACGATTTTTTTTTTCACTTTTGTTCACAATCCACTAGAACTTTAAAAAACACAAAGGACCCATCACTATATTATGTTGAAAGCACCAATAACACAATAAAATAAGAAACACCGAAAACAGAAACTATTATTTTAACAAACTTTGTACTATTAACTGACTTCACACACAGACAAATAAAGACAAGATGCATTCAGCACCAGCTCTGTAGCATCTTACGAGGGGATTCTCCTAATCAGTGTTATTCTACGCATCTCCAGTTTCCCCCCCCCCCCCCTGCTTCCGCTGTCATTGAATACTACTACGCTGCATTTCCGCTATCAACTGTGAATATTAAAGAGTGTTGCTAACTCTAAATATCCTAGAGTTACTGAGTGAAGTGATTTAATTTACTTTTTTGTATTATTTACACATACTTAGTGATGAAATAAGTGAGTGAGTGCATGTCCCTAAACAATATATTTTAGTGTTGTGTGCAAGCGCTTATTCCAGTGATTATATACTTCTTAAGTTGTGTATATCCACATACTTTGAGTGATTAAAACTTGGTGAATTTATATGCAGTTGGCAACGCGCTGTGAACATTCTTGAGAACTTGGTCTCTGAGCCAACAACAGAGAATGGTTGTTTGTTCCCACAGACAAAGTGATAAGTCGACAGAAAAATAATCTGTTATCTAACATGACTTCATACCATCTTTGCTTATTCTACGTTCCTGAACTGCTATGTGTCTGCTTTTAACAGACTTTAACTGACAATATTGCAAAGACTTATTCACCATTACAATAAAATATTCTTTTTATATATACAGGATAATCCAATGTGGACAATATTTCAGAACATTTTTTTTAAAATTTCAATCAAGCATTATTTTTCTTTTATTTATTTTGATGTTCATTTTATACATCATGTATTACGTATAGGATACTTTATATAACATATAGGGTGTTTCATAATTTATGGGTCAATATTTTAAGAAGAATTGATTATTATTACTATTATCATTTTATGTAATTTTTGGTTTTGGTTTAACTTTTTATTTTTTCTCCAAGCTTTTGTTTCAACCACCAAAGAAACAAAATATTTAATTAAAGCACAGGGAATATTGTGTACCACAATGTAAAGAAACATAATATTTAATTGGATTTTAAAATTTGTATAAAACAGGCAATGTATGAAGTGAAGGCAGTTTGAATATTCTTTAGGATTCATAATCCAATGGAAAATTTAGAGTGCCTTGACTTCTACAATGCAAATGACCGGCGATGACTTCTAGAACTAGGAAGACTCAGAAAGAATGTGCAAGAATGTTGACATGACGGAAAAATCATATAAATACTACCGGATTCTCTTCCGGGTAGGAGAAGTTCTATTTTGACGTCGAAACTCTGCGAGTCAAATTATTCATAATTAGTTTCTGTCACTCCGTCATTTTGTCCATCAGAGGTTCTGCTCGTCATCGTTATCAAAAGTAAGTGATTATGCATTGTCTTCTCTAGTCTTTAAGTCATACCAGTCCACATCATGCTCTGTAGTTTTTCAGTCATTCAAGATCAGTTCATTAAATTCTTGTTCTAAATTATTTCTGTGTTATCGAATTTTATCTTTGAAATTCTACTCCCATGTTTCTAATTCTGAGCTACGCTATCTACGCCCCCAAGACTTGCATTAGTTTAAATTACTTCTTGGAGGAACTGGGTGGATGTTAAGGCCATTCAGTAGTTTTCATGTATGAGAATTGTTTGGGGTTTGCGACCCAGACAAGAGGTCTCCGTTCGACATGCCTCCAGAAGTTTCTAACTGCCTTTTACGTCACAAAACCGGTCACGTTTGAGGTAGATTGCAAACCTATTTTTAAGGTTTTAGCAATATGTTTCAAAGTTGAGTTGTACCGGCCTATATGATTTTAGAGAGAAAGGTGGAAGAGCGAAGCATATACCGCAGCTCCCTCTGTAAAATCCGTTGCGCCGGTACGTTCCAACTCTGAAACATGGTTATTTAGATAGACAGTGTATTAGTTCCTCTAATATTTGTTTAACCGCCTTTGATATTTCCCATAGTTTTCGAGCTGGCAACCTCAAAGTTACAATTTTCTCGACTTCGGCATTTCGTTACTTTAAAACAGTTTTTTTTTTTTGCCTTATATTCATATGGACTTTTTTCTTATTGTTTAGATTTAAAGATTTTACCAGTAGATTTTGGCTACATAATAAATGAACACCCTGTATATATATTTTGAATATAAATAAATAACAGAGGAAATAAGTATGCAAATAATAATAACTGGAAATATATAATTGTATATAAACAATAATTTGGAAATATATAGAAACAAAGAATAATAAAAGGAGATGAGAAGTAAAGATATTGGTGCAAATTTAATTGTAATGGCCATCTTTACCAGGGCCGTGCCGTGAGGGGGCGAGCTGGGCGACGGCCCCGGGCGCCGAAGTAAGGGAGGCGAAAAATTCGGGAGAAAAAGGAAAAATTGCTTCGAATATATGTATGAGAGCGCCGTCGTATACTCTCGCCCCGGGCGCTGATTTTCCACGACATGGCTCTAATCTTTACAGTTGTAATATGATTGTATAGATAGCGAAAGAACTTACGATCATGTCGCTAAGACTTCCCATGCTTGAATACTTTCTAATTGCACTTTTTTTTGTACTAATTTGAGGATGCTGAATGCAATTAAACTATTTTGCAATATATCTGTCTGTGGAGTCACGAGAAAAATGACTTCAAAGTTAGGATACTTACATTTATTTATATCTTACATTAGCAGATTGACCGTCCTTCGCACGGGGAGAATACGTTTCATTTTAAACCTACAGGGCAATGGTGGCTGAATTTGGATTTAAACGGCATCGAAAATGTCACTGTTAATCTCAGCGACCCCGAAAACTATATAATCGACACTAATATCGGTAATTTTCGATCTTTTCTCTCTCTCTCACACACACACATACACACACACACACAAACATATATATATATATCCTCTTCCCCCAAGTTGCGGGGCTGAATTTGGATTTAAACGGCATCAAAAGAGTCACTGTTCATTCCAGCGACCCCGGCAAATTGGATTTGACACTAATATCTGTCATTTTTTAAATATCTCCGCCTCCTCAAAGTTGCATCGTCAAAGTGAAATGAGAAAATGCTGTCCCAGGCCCAAACCTCACCTACGTTGAAAATTTGATGGAGATCAGTTGGATAGTTCAACAATTATTAAGTCACTAAGATAGTCACTTTCATTTTTTAAATTTTTTTCCCTTTCCCTCCTCTACGTTGCACCGTCAAGGTGAAATGATAAAATACATCGCAGGCCCAAACCTCATTTATGTTGAAAATTTGATTGAGATCGGTCGGGTGGCTCAAGAGTTATTCTTAATTTTTATTTATTTTTAGATATCTCCCTCTCTTTTAAATTCGACATTTCATTTTCTATACTCCCAAGTTTTGTTGGACAAAAATGTTGAAATGTTTCTTTTGAGAAATCGTAACTAAATAGACAAGTGTTTCACAAATATTTGATGTACTGAAAATATGCTCCAATTATACTGACAGTTAATCAATGTTTAAAGTGTAGAAACGTCTAGTTTCACACACCGTTAAGCATCGTCACCATGTTGATATGCTTCTGTGGTACTGTTTGGGAGCATAGTGTCATAAAGACACTCAAACGTTACCGGTACCAATGTAGTATTGATAGTTACCATTGTTATAAAATACTACTAAAATGAGTAGTTCAAACTTTTTTTAATTGTGAGAGTAGGTTTTCAGTGTACGCATTTGCCTAACGTGATCGTGTACATGTATTCTGTTGTAAATATTATGATAAAAGTATAGGCATGGGCCTGATTCTCTCTCTCACTAACCTGGTCTTTTATGAAGAGATAAGTTCTTGCCTATTTTGAAACTTGGGAACGGTTCATTTCCGGTCTTCCTTGTTGGATGATCGAAGTCTAGTCCACTCGAACTTAGTTGAATGATAAGTTGAAATTACGTTGTTTGCGATAGCATATAACTGTCTGTCACGGATTCGATCTTTCGTATTGTGGTGGACAAACACCGTGTGCGTGGGTCTTCTCGGGGTTCTCCCGTTTCCTCCCACTTTCTTCATTCCACCATTTCATTCATTACTCATCATCACCGTCTCCTTTAGCCTAACAGGCGTAACCGTGGGACGTAGAACTCAAAGATTTCGATCTTTCGTAAATGGATGAATGACAGAGACTGATAGCCTTACTGACTGCCATATTGGAAGAAATTCTAGTTTTTATACTATAGAAAGTATCTGATGTAGTATAAGAATAGTCATGGAAAATTACTGTTTGATTGTGGCCTAAAATTCAAAAATTCGTAGTTTGTTGAAAATTCTAATGGTAAGAGAGAATTTGCCCATGCTTGTATAATAGTAAGCAACAGACGTCTATTACATAATGATGCGTAAACAGAATCCCATACATGCGTCTTGGCATAATTAGAAAAAATTCTTGTATGACATTTTTAGACTAAGAAACATGTTTTCCGCCTTGTTGAGATATGATGACAACTGGATTTAAAAAATTAAAAAATAATGGAGTTAGAGGTAAAATTGACTTACTGAATTTTATATTAATTTGATTCTTCCTTGATATGTCATTAAGTCATTAACTGTACTTGTTAGTAATGCAAATGAGAGTAAACCATCTGACTTTTAAATATTGTACTTACTTTTTAAAATAAAAGATAAATTTTCACCAAAGCATGTTCTATTTAATAAATAATAGCGTTACCGTTTCAGCAAAGTATCTTTGCCTTCATCGGACACATTTTCTTACTTCTAACCTTTATTGTTGCAGTAAGAGTAAAGCTTGTAGTGTGGTTGGTACTCCGTCTTACATATCTCCAGAGCTATGCGAGGGAAAACCTTATAATCAGAAGAGTGATGTGTGGGCCCTTGGATGTATTTTATATGAACTGATGACTTTGAAGAGGGCATTTGAAGCGCCTGTAAGTATTCTTGATTTTGTAGCTATTTGTAATCTAACTCAATCTGGTAAACATTGTTTTTTTTTTTTTTTTTTTTTTTTTGAAGTCCTATGGTGTGGAAACTCTTACCATAACTCATCTTACTTAGTTTGCCTTAAAAGGATCAGAGGTCCATAGCAACCATACAAGTACTGCAGTGGATCGTATTCTGTCATATCATGTCAAGTGTGACGTGTGCGTGCTTTTCTCTGGGTTCCCCCGTTTCCCTCCACTCTTATTGTCATCATCAACGTTTCTCGTAACCTCGGTGCATTATCGTGGGATGTTAATTAATATAAATGATCATTACATTAGTCGGAGAGCCGACTGACACATTTCAAACTTGAATATTGCACAGGTGTAATAAATAATTACATGTCATCTTTATTTATTTAGTTTGTTTTAACAGTCCACGATTACTCAGCGAGGTTAAGGGAAAGATAATGGTGGAATGACGAAACTGGGAGGAAACGGAATACCCCCTTCCCTCCAGAAAAAAAAAACATGCACACGTTGTTTGTCCACAACAAAGTCAGATTGACTGGGTCTAGGATCCAACCAGAGAGCCTATACGCCAGAAGTTAGCGTTCTAATTCGAAGCCACCGCGACCCCAAAATATTTAAGACTACACAGTACACTTAATAAGGCTTTAGAAGAAATGACATTAAAAGTTTTGGATATCATATTTTAACTATTCTATCAGGCCTTGCTTCCTTACTGTCAAATTAAACACAACAAGGCTATGTGATATATATGAAACATAAAATCACGTAACAGTTTCAACACAACAACTGTGTCTTCATCAGACTTCTGGCTACTTGGGAGTTGGTTACCTCTTATATACTTCCCGGAGATCAACTTTTAATTAGGCTTCGCCCCTATTTTAATTAGGATCTTAGGAATGCTGTGCGATGTACTAATTTGATTACTATTTGCTAATCCAAGTGTGACGTTCTCAGAAATTTTCAACAAAACTTATTCTAAAACTATTAAGTATTATTACATAGTATTAAAGTTTTACCAAAGACGATTTCGATTTCTTCTTCATATAAACTTTTCTCTTTGTTTTCCTGAGTAACGTATGTAACGGAAATTTTAAAACTCTCTATGTGTGATTATTTGAATTTGATAAGGAAATGTGTCATTTCACATATTTCAAGAGTTAATAAGGTGTTTTGTTACCAATCAGATTTATCTGACCTGGCAACACTACATTCTAGAATTTAAATTTCAGACCGGTAGCAATAACGAACAGTTATTCGTACTAGAAAATGCAATTATTATTTTAAAATCTGATTTCTAATCATTTTAAATTAAATCCTAAAATACTTTTTTTGATCAAAAGATCCAATATATTTCAGACAAAAATTTCCTTGTACGCCTTATATCTGGAGAACTACATATAGGGTAGCCAAACTCAAACTATCACTTAACTCAGTATAATGTGCTTATTCCGTAAAATTGATTTAGAGGCCGTTCAAAAGTGTTGTGGCCCCTGATCCAAAAATGCATCAAAAGATACAATCTATTCCAATCAAAAATTTTCTAGTATGTCTTATATCTGGAGAACTATATATAGTGTAGCCAAACCCAAGCTATCACTTAACTCAGTATGATGGGCTTATTCCGTAGAAAATACGAAAACTCAATTTAGGGGGCGTTCAAAAATTTTTATGGCTTCTAATCCAAAAGTAACTATTGGCCAAGATCGCAGTCTTTTGATGTTTTTTTTCTTTCTTTTGGATCATTCCTAAAATTGTTGTTAATGTATCTGTTCCTGAAAAACTTGGCCGTGACTACCGAATCTGCAGATACACATAACAGACAAACGTAATATTTTGTTAATAATCGTTTCGTTACTAAACTGAACGAAATACCTATCTTGATATCGATTTCTGAAAAGGTTGTCCGTGACTACCGAATACGCGGATAAAAAGTTAACTCAAATGTAAGGGCGTCTTCAAAAATATGGAAGACAAGTAATACTACTTATTGGCCAATATTCAGAGAGAATTCGTTAATTAAGCGTTAGTCACGTAATTAGTTAGTGTCCTATTACAGGGTGTCTATCGTTCACGAAATCAGAAAACGGTCATGAAAGTTAAGAAAACGTCACGAAATTTAGCTTTTGGGTCACGATTTTTTGTATCTGTACAAAAATAAGAGCAGGCTGGAAAATTTTGTTTCATAAAACGCCAAAAATCACCACGAAAAATGTGCATGGTCGGCTTTAGACGCCACCAAACCTCAAGCAAAAGACGCTTCTATTGCTTGCATGAAAATTCGGTCTAATTTGCACCCAAATTCGCTGTTCAGAATGTTACGAAATTTTATGGTTTGGTAAAGAAGAGGTCACAAAAAAGTCGCGAAATTTCATTTTTGAATTTTAGTAGACACCTTGTACTAAGGAGGGTGTACTTTTTGTATTCAGAGTCTATATGGAGTTCAGCTAATAAGTTGATTTGGGTATGATTAACTAATATAACCCCAATACCTCGAGTGAGAAAAGTAAATGGCAACTACGGAAACCTAAACGTGTGCATGTGTAGTCTGTAAAAGTAAAAATATATGATATACGAAATTCAAAATGTTTTCTTTGTGGTTTGACATCGTATAACAACTTATAAATAATTACAAAATCGGATTATAATTAACATATTCATTTCAGGGGGATGTATTTATGGCAGGAATAAGTAGAAGTCAATTAATATTAGCGATAACACTAGTTAACAAATTTAAACTTTTTGTTTGTTACATGAGAAAAATCACCTGATCTTAAAGGAACTTTTTGCGCTGAATTCGAATATGCACTCGGTTTCTCTCCATCACGTACAGTTTTCCCGTAACAGAGGGATTTTCGGGAAATTCCCTCAAAAATTTCCCTTTTTCAGATATTTTATTCCCCTAGCTCCTGTCCCCTTACATATAGTAACATAGAAATTATACCTAAGTATACCTTGATTTATATTTAATAACCCCTAAAAGTTTCGTAAAAATCGCTTTGTTCTTTCTAGAGAAATAAATATATTTGTATGTATACTGTGTGCACTGTTTATTGCACCTGATAGTAATGCTTTCAGATCTCCTGAGTTGGGGTAAAAACGATTTGCTTTATTACTACAAACACAGACATAAAAATGAATATTTACAATAGTCAACAACACACTTGTATTGCTCTCTGTAAATTAGAAACGTGTATAAAAATAGAATGTACTTCCAACGTATATTTTTTTAAACGTACAGTATATGTATATCTTAATACATATATATACAATTCTCCAAGTTTTTTCGTTTTATTCATGAAATGGTTATCAATATTTGTTATCAAATGTAACAGAATGCAAAAGAACTTCCACTTCCCGAGCCCCCTACCAACTGGGAAGAGTTATGGCCAAAAGACTCTGATGATGATCATGACCTTGATGAACCATCGACATCAACATGTACATCCAAGGATCCAACGTTCATCCCTGACTGTGTTCGCGAGCCACATTTCATCCGGCAATGTGAACTTAATGACCTAGTCCGTGATTTGCACCTGACAAAACAAGAGGCGGAACTTCTGGGATCAAGGCTCCAGCAGTGGAACTTATTGGATGCAGAAACGAACATATTAGTGTACAGGAAAAGGCATGTTCAATTTTCAAGCTATTTCTCAATGCAAGATAATGTGTGCGTATGTACGGATATAAATGGGTTGGTGGCGGAGCTAGGAATTCCTTACGTTCCAGAATAATGGAGGTTATTTATCGACGCGTCAAAGGTCAGCCTTAAAGCTGTCCTTTTACATAATGGAAATAAAAAACCTTCTATACCACTTGCGCACTCAGTGAAGATTAAGGAATCCTATGACACCATGTCAACTTTGCTAAATCTTATAAATTACAAGGACCATTGTTGGCAAATATGTTGTGATCTCAAGGTAGTTGGTATTTTATTAGGACTGCAGTGCGGTTACACGAAGTACCAATGTTTTTTATGTTTATGGGATAGCCGAGCTGATGACAAACATTATGAAGTGAAGGAATGGGAACCTAGAGTGAATTACGTACCTGGAGAATGCAACGTCAAATACGCTCCTTTGGTAGATCCTAATAAGATATTACTTCATATCAAGTTAGGACTTATGAAAAACTTTGTCAAAGCCATGGACACATCTGGTGAAGGTTTCAAGTATTTGCGAGATAAGTTCTCTAACCTGAGTGATGCTAAGATTTCAGCAGGAGTGTTTATTGGTCTCCAAATTAGGAAATTAATGCTTGATGATAGCTTTGACAGCAAGTTAAACAGTGCTGAGCTAGCTGCCTGGACAGCATTTAAGTGTGTTGTGCGCAACTTTCTGGGCAATAACAAAGCTGAGAGTTACACAGAAATCGTACAGGACATGATACAGAAATACAAAGAGTTGGGTTGTAGGATGTCTTTAAAAATCCACATTTTGCACTCCCACCTCAGCTTCTTTCCTGCTAACCTAGGTGCTCTCAGCGACGAACAGGGGGAAAGATTCCACCAAGATATAATGGCAATGGAGAAAAGGTACCAGGGACGATGGGATCCTTCAATGATGGGGGACTATTGTTGGGGTCTTGTTAGAGAATGCAACATTTCTTACAAAAGAAGGAAGTAGTGTACGTTTTTGTAACCCAATGGAAGTTTCATATATTGTGATAGTTTTGATTGTCTTTTCATGACCTTTTGGTACATTTGTATTATTGTTTATTGTAAATTGTCACACTTGTAAATTATATTGTATTATATTTTATATATGTGTTTGTGGTAATAAAGCAAAACGTTTTACCTCAACTTAAGAGATCTGAAAGCATTACTATAAGGTGCAATAAACAGTACACACAGTGTACATACAAACATATTTATTTCTCTAGAAAGAATAAAGCGATTATTACGAAACTTGGAGGGTTTGTTAAATGTGAATCAAAGTATACTTAGGTATAATTTCTATGTTAGTATATGCAAGGGGACAAGATCTTGGGGTGTAAAATAAACGAAAATGGAAATTTTTGAGGGATTTTCCCGAAAATCCCTCTGTTACGGGAAAACTGTACGTGATGGAGAAAAACCGAGTGCATATTCGAATTCAGCGCAAAAAGTTCCTTTAAGAACAGGTATTTCCTTTTATGTAACAAAACCTTTGTTAACTAGTGTAATAGAAGGACTATGGAAAAGAGAATTTATCGATCAGTTGTATGTATTCCTCACAAAACTAGAAATTTTCCACTCATCTCTCATTGTTCACTTCAAGAAATTGTATTGCTGTTGTAGAGGACTCGGCTTAATAGCTACTTCATAATTAACTCACTCGATGAGGTGAAAGGAAAGAAAGAAAGAAAGACAGATAATCAATTGCCTTTATATTCTCATAATGTAAATTTATTGTAGCTAAACCAGGATACCCTTTGCTCTAAATTAATTAGTCACATGTGTTAACTTAGTCACCTACTACGTGCTAATCAGAGATTCTGGATACATTTTTCATAAGTATGCGTTAATCAAATCCTTAGTAGGGCGCTAAACATACGTCAAAACGACTCTGCATAAGGCCCATTGTGTTTGATTAGTCTATACTTACGTATGGAAAATTACCTATAATGATAATTCAGTATTAAAGTGAACTTTGTGGTGGACAAACACCGTGTGCGTGGGTTTTCTCGGGGTTCTCCCGTTTCCTCCCACTTTCTTCATTCCACCATTTCCTTCATTACTCATCATCACCGTCTCCTTTAGCCTAACCGGCATAACCGTGGGACGTAAAACTCAAAAATTTCATTTCATTTCAATTCAGTATTACTAATATTTATTATTATTATTTTCAGAATTTATCAGCTTTGGTTTCAAAAATAATGCAAGGTTCGTTTGCTCCAGTTTCGAAGTGCTACAGCCAAGAATTACATCAACTTTTGATGAGTATGCTCCACTTAGATCCTGGGAAAAGGCCAACAGTTGATAAGATTATGGCATATCCGATAATCATTCCTTCACTTTACAGGCTGCTGGTAGATTTGGGTAGCATTCCATGTAATACCAGGTAATATATAATTGTAATAATAGGAATTCTCTCTTAACTAACTTTAGATTTAAGGAACCCGAAGGGTCATCGTTGTAGATTCAAAATTATTTCATTATATCTTTTTCTGTACCAAGGCAGTCCAATCATGGTCGTTTTAACATCCCTAGGTTTCTTCACTCTTTCTGGCTTACCGAAAGATTTCGTAGTAAGAACTTCACTCTGTGCTCCCACACGTATTTCCCATTACTGGCATGTTTTGTTCAGACATAACCATTTTGTATGGAGCTCACGCTTGTAAGAAAGATAACTTGTGTGTATATGTAATCACGTGATACATGAGAAGCAAATCAGTTACATTAAAACATCCTTAATAAGACCATCCAAAATTTTATTTTCGATGGGCGAGTCAACTAATTTCTTCACTTCCGCTCTCAACCCAAGTGAAGGGTTTGGGGCCGCGGTGGCTCAGTGGTAGAGCGTTCACCTCTGGTGCTTGGGGACCCGGGTTCGATCCCAGCCCCCGCCAAGTGAACTTTGTGGTGGACAAATACCGTGTGCGTGGGCTTTCTCGGGGTTCTCCCGTTTCCTCCCACTTCGTTCCACCATTTCATTCATTACTCATCATCACCGTCTCCTTTAGCCTAACCGGCATACTCGTGGGACGTAAAACTCAAAGCTTTTCCAAGTGAAGGGTTTAAAAGTCTCATTTTCGGTTCCAACAATACGTATGCTAGGTAAGGAAAGCATAGGTCGGTGTATGTTTCACCTTATTTCCATCTAAATACGTTTCCTTCCTTGCCTTGTCTTTGATCCATTTCCTCTTTAAAGTTCCTTCTTTCGAAAATTTAATCAAAAATTACAAGTCTTTCAGTATACTAGGTTTACACAGACCGTGAAAGTCAGGGAATTTTATTTTTGTCAGAGGAAATTGTTGAAAAGTTCTTTAATGTTCGGAAAACAGAGTAGTCGTTCTCGATAATGAAGTCAACTTCGAAGTAATAAGAGTATTTGGGATTCAGAGATTAATCAACATAACAATATAGAATAATAAGTTATAGATAACTTGGTTTCTTTTACCCTGATGGCACCATTCCAACTATCCCAACATTGTAAAGGTTATATAAAGCACTCACGTGTTGTTTCTGTTGTGATGAATCTCAACTTTCTCTATCTAACTGTGTCAACCTGACACTTAGTTTTAACTCGTGGTTCCCAAAGCTAACCTCTCGTACCTACCTCGTTTTCCGGGATCCATAAACTTCTTTGTTGCTATGTAATGCTTATGTAAATCTTCCTTATGGAACCATTTATGATATATTATTTCTGTAAACAAATGAGCTTCTTACATAATTGTTTTCAAAATAAATTTACGAATAATTATAGCTTAATTTTGGATATTTTACAGTAAGGGTGGCCAAACAACCAATTGCCGCTAAGTATCGGATAGATCGCTAAAAATTTAAAAAGGATATTATTTAAAAAAAAAAAAAAAAAAACCTTATATACCTTTGCATTTTTTTTTTAATGAATTTCAATTGTAGTAAAATGATTTCAAATAAAGTGCTGAAAAAAGACCATTTCCATGAAGAATAGAAATACGTTTTGCCCTTTGTTCTGTCAAAGAGTAAATGCGTATGTTTATGTAATGCTTTTGTTGCTGTCACAAAGAAAGGCAATTCGAAAACATATTACTTCACTTTATATAAGAGAAATTATATAAAATCTTTCAGTTTAACGTCCCACGATTTTGCCCTTAAGGCGAAGGGAGACTGTGATTAAGGCAAGTGAATGATGAGGAAGAATTGGTAAAATGACAGCGTGAGAAGAAACGGGAGAACTCCGAGAAAACCCACGGACGCGATGTTGTGCACCACAAACTTACGTGGACGGAAATCAAATCAAGGGGCCCACGCACCAGAGGTAAGCGCTCTATCATTAGGCCACCGTGCCCCTACTTTGCATAAGAGAAATATAACTCCTACTTCCCTCCTAAAAATGAATTAAAGAAAATGAAAGTGTGTAATGCTAGTATGTATTGCAATTGCACATAGGTAGGTCTTAAAGGGCCAAAGATTTTCTCTGTCTGAGGTACATCACTGAGTTAAAAAGTTTGGCCGCCCCTGCTTGTACAGTATGATCCAAATTTAATTGTTGATTTGCGCTTTTCAGTCCTCGTCATCCATTTTCACATCTGGGCACGGACAACAGTGGCGAACACAACAACAGACAAAGTGAATACGATGATTCTATCATTAGTTTTGGTCGTCATACCCAGTGCCAGGTATACGCTTGGGAATATGGCGTCTCAAACCCTGTCAGGTTTGTTCTACCCATATAATTTTTATTTATTTACTAAAAATTTCTAGGTACAGCTATGTTACTAGTGGGAACATTACTAACAATGGAAAATAGCATGGGAAACAAGTTGACAATTAGTGATAGGAACAGTGTAATTGAGTCCCTGACAGTCATATACATGTCATTATAAATAAGCGATTCGTGTATCCTACAGTGTTGGGTATGCTCAAAGTCTCTTCATCCTCTTCTTTCACTCTATATTTTTCATTTCGGCCATTTTCTTTTCTTGGCATTTTTGTGCTTGTTCTTCATTCTGCTGTCTGTTTAACTGTCACTTTCTTGTTCTTTAATTTGATAAATAAGCTTTCTGCTTACTGCCTCTTCCCCCCCTACTTCCCTCAAGTGTATAAACCAACGTAACCTGATTTTTCTACTCTCTGTCAGATATATATTTCTGTTTGAGTATTCTGATTATTTCATTTCCTATTGCATTTTTTGGTGTCGTTCCGAAAAATCCTTCTGAGAAATTTCATATCCAATGTTTGAATCCTGCTTTCAAGAACATTTCCCCCCGTCATATCCAAGTTATTATGAATACAGAGGACGTGTTGTATTTTGGAGTAAGGTGCAAGTTGAGTACTCCAAAACTGCTACATTCTACCTATCTACCTACCTAACTAATTTTATGGCCTACGTAACCTGAAGGTTCAATGCCACATTCACAAAAGCTCTTTATCGACTTCTATCCTTAGCCAACTGGATCCAGTTTTTACTTTGTATTCCTATTTCTGCGAGAGCCATCTTAATATTGTTCTCCCATTTGCGCCTAGGTCTTCCTAATGGTCGTTTTCCGATTGGATTTCTAATCAAAATTTTGAAAGCGTTTCTACTTTCTTCTATTCTGGCTACATGTCCTGCTCATCTGAGTCTCCTAGATTTGATGATCCTAACAATGTCCAGTAAAAGGTATAAAGTATGTAGTTCTATGAAGTTTCCGTCATTCCCCATTTCCTGTTTCTCTTGGGTCCGAATATTCGTCTCAGGATCTTATTCTCGAATACTTTCAGTCTACGTTCTTCCCTCAGACAGTCTACATTCTTTCAATGTTTCAGACTATATTCTACCTTCTAACTGAAATCTATACAACTGGCAATTCAGGAAAGTACTTTTGTTTTTTCAGTATTAGTAGCCCTACCCAATACATTCCCGCTTTCCTTAACTGCCACCTTCCACCTCATACAGTGTCTTTCTCTTAACGACACAGACCACTTTCTATTCATTAGTCTCTCTATTACTGAACCTTCACCACCCAAGATCATTCTATCCTGTGTAGCTGTAACTATATTATACACCAATATTCTATTTATTTATCTGGCCGCGATGGCTGGGTGGTAGAGCGTTCACCTGTGGTGCATGGGGTCCTTGGTTCGATTCCAGCTCGCGCCAAGTGAGCTTTGTGATGGAGAAACACCATGTGCGTAGGTTTTCGCGGGCTTCTCCCATTTCCTCTCACTTGCTTCATTCCACTCTTTCATTCATTTCTTATCATCACCGTCTGCTTTAGCCTAGCCGACATAAACGTGGGACGTAAATCTCAAAGATTTCATTTAATTTTTTATACTTATGGCCTCAGTATCCTTAAAGAAGTCCGAAATACACGTCCCGAACTTTAAAAACCCAGCACACAATTTCTCATGTAACTTACCCACTTGGTTCTAACTGTAAATATCTTTATATTTGAAACTAATCACTATCTTACAAATTCAGTATAATTCCAAATACTCATTATGAGAAGTTTTGTTCAGTATGAAAACAAGTTTAGTAATTTTCAACAAATGATGTTCAGACTAACCATTCCTGTTGCATTGATTATATTTGTGTGTCTTTCTAGAGCTGAGGTTATATGAGACGTGAAGCTACAGTTTTACATGGATTGAGGTAATGCGTTCAATGCTTTCCCATAGGTAATCCAACCCGAGACTACATGCACGAAGAGTTCGTGTGTAGCCCTTGACCAGCGGCGAAAACTATTCATCATATATTAATGGAAGATGTAATATGAGCTAGAACCTAAGCGTTGTTGATAAAAAGGCAAGGATAATGCCAGAGGTTCTGTTCCATTTCCTTCCATAGTAATGTTCCTAGGAACAAATATTTCATTTTGCTTTAATATTCTTTGATGGATAAAGTAATGTCTCATAGTGTTACATCTATTGACATTTAAAAAAATGTTACTGGAATGTTTAATGTAACTTATACAGTAAACTGTCTAGCAGAATTGAACGGAACTTTCAAAAATTTCTGTTAAAGATAGGTTTCCTTTTAACAAAGATAGACTTATGCAAGAAAGATAGAAAGAAAAAAGCATGCATATAATGGACGTATTGAGATAAAATAAGATGCTATAGGTACCTTAGTCAAGCTGCAGTATTTATTTCTACTATGCATTAATACACGCAAAACTTACAATGAACAGAAAAAAAAAAAATGTACACACGTTAACTTAATTTTCTCAATAGTCAAGGAGGGTTTTCTGTACACATCACTGTTTGTCTGCTCAACGTTCCACACAGACTTTAGCCTGAGAAACCACACTAAGCGTATCTGTCATTTCGAAGTAAGACAAATGTTGCAGTTCCTTTAAAACTTTTAATAATCTTCATTCGTCTTTAGCCTACACTCTTTTCTTCCAGCTGAATGCCTTATTTCTCTTCTTCCTCCACCTCCTCTTCTCCTTTCACACATTCCATATAATTCTCAACTAAAGCATGTATATCCGTCGTGTGTCCTTCGGTTTGCACATCACTGTTTGTTTTCCTAAAAATATATCTAACCTCTCATAGGATGTCTAAAAACTTGCTAAATGCTGCACTCCGAAACTTGAAATTTTCCTTTGAGAGACTTGTTTTTATTACCGTTGTCCGCGTAATACAGTTTCCGTTTAATAAACGGATTTAACACAATTTTCGCCAATAAATTCATGGAACTGTGAAATATTCCCCGTTTAATAAATGGTCCGTTGAAGACAGGTTTTACTGTATACTGTATATTAATGAATGGCATTGTTAAAATAGTTGTTGCCTTCCTTTGCTTCTGTAGCACTCCAATAATAGTTTTTGGCAGGGGTAATTACAAGTTTATATATT
Source organism: Thermobia domestica (assembly GCF_964235325.1). Lineage (NCBI taxonomy): Eukaryota > Metazoa > Arthropoda > Insecta > Zygentoma > Lepismatidae > Thermobia > Thermobia domestica. The sequence continues at coordinate 15,979,209 of NC_137469.1, read as the reverse complement.
AAAGATTTACTTGTAACGTTTAAACTAATAAAAAAAAAAAATAACATTAACACTTTGTACCATACAAATACCAGCAGGCGGATATTCTTTGACGTACTCTGCGATATTACCAGGTTAACAGTGTTGCCAACCTAACATATAAAGTTTTAACATATAAAGTTATATTTTTTCAAATGACACTCCGTCAGGTTATTGTATATTTCAAATCTACACATAAAACGAAAACATATCACTTTTGTCATGAAATATTGCAAATTAAGAACACTACAGTATCACAAACGTTGAATAATAACAAAATTTTGAAGGTTTCTAGAACAATAATAACGCAAGTGAAACGGACGGGGTAGTACACACCCAAAGTACCTTAATGTCGAATAGTACAGTCACCTTATGGCTTATTTCGAGCAAACCAGAAAAAGTTACAAGAAATTGAAAATTTGACTTGTTTCAAAGGACTTTATTTGAAAAAATGTTTCGATAAATATCACATCCAATATTAAGATCATTGCACCAATTAGTATCTCAAACCATTCCGTAGATAAGGGGGAAAAAATGTGAAACTTGATATACGTGCAGTGGCGTATCCTGAGTTTTGAGGTTGGGCATGCAATGTTCCAATACCACTATTTCTACTACCACTATATTATTATTATTATTATTATTATTATTATTATTATTATTATTATTATTATTATTATTATTATTTGTAAAACGCTCCAGCACTCCTTTATGGTGGAACATTCTACCTTGCGGCGTAGAATAAACTTTACATCTGTTTCAGTATGATGATGATGATGATTGGTGTTCTGCCCGAAGGCAAGTCTTTGACCCGAAGGTCCCATGGTGTTTTTCCATTGCCTTCCATGGGATGATGATGATGTCCTAAGGATGGGACCTACAGCTTAATGTGGGATCCGAACCACTTGTCTCTCCACCGGGAATCGAACACGAGACCCCTTGATTACAAGGCGACGAGCGTAACCACTCATTCACGGGGGGGGGGGGACACAATATTGAATAATGAAAAGAAATATATTTTGTTCAAGTGCAAACAGTACACTGTTCGAGAAACGAATGTTCCACCGTCAATTTCTAACTAGTTTTCAAAATCACTTTTATGCTTTAAAATGCTTGCACTTCCTCTCCCGCTAATAAAATAACGTAGTTCAAGTATATTCTTACTAGGTAGCTATTGAACGATTTGAAAATACACACTATTCACTCGGAAACACAACTAAGGAATAATATAATCAATCCAAGGGTTAATATAATCCACCCAATAATCAATCCAATGCTGTGCTGAATTTGCTTCTCCAATTTAAGCTCTTTAAAAAAAAAAAAAAAAAAAAGACAGTGGTAAACTAAATAAGTTGGCAACTGTGACTGAGGACATGAGGAAGATTGTCAGCGAGGACAATCATCCCCTTTCTCAAAGAGGGACACCTTTGAGCAGGCAGGCACATTGCGCTTTTTTTCTCTCCCTCTCTCTCTGTTTCGTTTGACAGAAGAGCAAAAAGAATGTGGATGCTCCAATCGCCCATGTAAATGCATTTCCTCTTGCTCCTCTCGCCCAGAAACTTACAAAACTAATGGATACTTTCTTATATATGTTCCTCGCTACGTTCCAGTGGTTTCTCAAGCATGTATATAACTCCAAAGTTTGTTTGTTGCATTGGTATATATAAGCGCATCTATAAGCGCATCCTAATAGTAATGCGGAATTAATACTTGAAAAAAAAAAATAGTTTGGGAAAAGAAGGGGGTTCAATGCTCTTTTGCGTTACTCTTGTACCCACCATTCTCTGTAAATATAACATGTTCAAAAAGAGTAGACTATCAGAAAATAATTAGAATTATAATAATACTCACCAATTACTTGAAAAGAAAATCCACTCTTCTGGTCGTCTTGTAAAATTCCTCGGTGACTTTGTCAAAGAATGAATCGTTGCTTTTCATTTCTATTAGAAGATCTTTCTCTATAGACATCATCGCCAAAGCCGAAAGACGTTCTTGTCCTTGAGAATTTCTCTGGAATGTTTTTATGCGTTTCAAGGCCGAAAATGAACGTTCCACTAATGATGTAGTTGAAGGTATAACTCTAATTAATTCGCACAGTTTGTTAAGTTCTTGAAGGCCAGTCTGTAGACCATTTGAAACTAAGAAGTTGTAAATATCTCCCAAACTCCTTCCCACAAAATGATCTGAATTATAGACACCCTTAAGCTCGGCTTTCAATCGTACAAAATCAAAGAACTTTGCGTACATTTTCTCCAATTGCACAAACTGTTGTTCTGGAAAATCTTTTGAAAATTTTGAAAATTTAGAACAATCAAGAAGTTCCAAAAAAGACATTTCTGACAGTGAATCAAAACGGTGCTGCAGCTGCTATATTATGGTGTAATATATTTCACAATAAAGCCTCTTGAATTCCTCCTCTACTGATAAGGAATTGGCTTGTTTTCGACGTTTTGTCGGCGGATCATTAGATAGTAAGGTGTCGCGCCAAACTTCTTCAAAACCATTGTTGCGTTTTGATGACAGTCTCTCCTTCAGTGTCCGTATTTCTTTTGAACAATACGCAATGTCTAAAGACTTGGACTGTAAGATATTAAACACTACATCGGTGAAAGTGTATATGTCTTGAAACAAATTTAGAAGAAAATTAAACTGAGAGTCATTTAACTTTGCAAGAAATCCGTCTGCCTCTTGTACGGTAATACTATCCCAATCCCCAGGAGATTCTAAGATGGCTTCTAATAGTTCCTGGAGCTGATCGTTGCAGTTAGCAATAGTTTGCACTAATCGGCTGGAAAAGTTCCATCTCGTAGCTGCAAGTCGTGGGAATCTTTTCTTAACATATGTGTCCAACATATTAGTTCTTTTTGTTGAAGAAGAGAAAAATGCAGCAATTCCATTAATCGTAACGAAGAATATGCGACAAGCACTAATAAAGGAAACGGATTGTGCCACACAAGATTTGGCTTATGCGCGTAACAATGTATAAAAATCGCCTCCGGAACAATTTCCCTTACCTGCGTCTGGACCCCACTTATGTCACCTGCTAACACTGCAGCCCCGTCGTAAGTTTGTGCGATCAGTTTATTTTTGCACTCAAACTGTTCTAACACTTTCATAATTAGATTTGTTAATGCTGCAGCACTACGATCAGAACTAACGTCACTAAACCCTAACAATCTTTCAACAACGTTATTGTTGTGACTGTAACGCAACACAGTAGATAACTGGGATAGATTGGTGACATCTGATGTTTCATCGATCATAATAGATACGAAACGACTTGCTTTGATTTGAGATTTAATTTCTTCAACCATAACTGCACCCACACTTTATTAAATCATTTTGAATTAAGGGAGATGTACCTGAGAAAACCTTAGATGTGGTCAAATGATGTTTCAATTTTGCATCAAATTCTGATAATAACTGCAGGATTTCCACGTAGTTGCGTCGGTTGTTCGATTCTTCGCTCTCTTCGTGCCCGCGAAATGGTAATTCTTGCTTGCCTAAAAGACACGTCACATACGTTAGTCTTTTCAAAATTTCCCTATTCTCTTTTACGGTTTCATTATGTTTTCTAATATCCTCTCGCTTTTGGTTATCAAATTGTACGTCTATTCTAATTTTGCCAAAGGTCGCCAAAGTTATTAGTTCATTAACGTGAGAGTCCGATTTTTCGTGCCTTGCAATAGCAGTATGAAGGTTATTCAGGTCTGCGTAGCCTGTGAAATATAGGTTTTTACTGTTCCATGGTGAGTTCTCGGTTCCGAACAAAACACAAGGCCAACAAAATAGTTTGCACGAATTTTCCGAACCGCAAAGCCACACAGTTTTATTATACACTTCGGGATTAAAATTACGCACACAAGTTTTGTTTTGTGACTTTAAGTTCGTTAGAGCTGGAGTGGGTCGTCCATTTCTTACTATAAGTAACTTTTCCTCCATAGGGCGAGCACTGAAAGGTTTTTCAAACAAGTTCAAAATTACGTCTTCTTTATCCATAGTAAACACTAAAAGGATACACTTCACACAAGACACAACACTAACGATAAAGTAAAACGCACGCACTATAAATATTTCATACAGCGAAACGAAATAGAGTTAAAGACCGCACCGCACCACACATCTTTCCGAAATTTCTTCAACTATGAGTCAATGAACTTTTCCCGCTCGAACGAGGACTTCCGATAACACATTCTCTCGTCAATTTTCGCGGATTTTTCGGCCAACTTGTGCTTTCCGCAAGAGTACGCTTTGTTGCCGTAATTCAAACCTATATTTCACAGCATTCATAAAACATTTTTTTCATACACCGATACTCTCTTGCATTTAGATCCGACAACGCTGCAAAAGCAGAAGAAATTCTGCTTTCACGTCAGACATTTTTTTTTTAATGCTTTGTTTCCAACCACTTAAGCATTTTTTTTTTTTCACTAAACAAATTCATACACATTTAAATCACATCTGCGCGATTCTTTATTTAACAAATAGTACATTAAGTGACTACAAAGTAAATGTATTTGAGATAATGTCAATACATATTCTCCGTACTAGCAATTTAATTCATTTAGCTCATTTCCTTCATTTAGCTAATGCAATTAAACTGAGAGAGTATTTGGTATATCTTTGATTTAGTCATTTCGTGTATATGTATAGATGGCAACTATGCTGCGTGCAACATTCGAGTTGCATGCATTTTGGATTTCTCTCGCTTCTTTCACCAAATAAAACACAGGTTTACAGGCTAGCGGACGACAAGGATCTTAAGCGGATGCCTACACACATTGTCGAGAATACTGCAGCGCCACACGTGAACAGTTTTCTCAACTACTGACTGCCAGGTTTCGTAACGCGTACTGGCCTACGATATCAAGGGAAGTTCCGTAATTTTTCAGTCTTGGCTCGTTGAAAATTAATTAAAAATAAATAAACTAGAATAAGAACGCATGCAATGCATGCCTTGCATTCATGCAGAATACGCCGCTGTATACGTGGGTAGCCCAAATGATTCATAGGGTTTCAAAGCACTGTTTAATGCCAAGTATACTACGTACAAAGACGGATAATACATGAAAAGATAGATACATTCACCAAGTTCGAAAAGCCCGCCTCGTAACTCGCGTGCACGCCATGGGCGGATCCAGGACCGACTTCTGGGGGGTGCGGTAGGTTGTCATAATGCTACTTTTAAGGGCTCCAAACTCTGGGATGGATTTTATTTATATATATAAAGTAAGAAAGTTTCCTCTTCGGGGGGGGGGGGCCGATCGCGCCGATCGCCCCCCCCCTTGGATCCGCCCCTGGTGCACGCTGGATGCCACGCCTGTGACGGCACTCTGCAATATGATGGCAATGCATAAGAAGAGTTTTTGTGTGTTATAATATGTGAAGTGTTCGATTACGAGCGTTCGCCACCGTGGATTCGTTGTAACAGTTGCAAACGGTGAGGTTTGAAATGCAAACTCTGCCGCAATACATCCCACTTTGCGGAATGCCCAGTTCACGGCTTGCACGAACAGTTGTTTTTTTATGGGCTACGCACAGAGCTGTGGATCATACGCTCCACGCTTTTCTCTGAGACACGCAGTCTCCTCGTGCTTTTCGCTTTTCACAAACAACCAGTATCACGAAACTGGGGAAACCAAAGCAAAATGCGCTGGTGACCAGGTGCAGCATTTTCATATTTGCATACGAATGCACGCTGAACGCTCGTAACCGATGAACACTTAGCATATTCTAACACACAAACGTTTCTTGCATTACCGTCATATTGTAAAGTGCCGTTACAGACCTGCCATCTAGCGTGAACGTGAGCCACGAGGTGAGTTTTTTAAGCTTGGTAAGTGTGTCTATCTTTTCATGTTTCACCCGTCTGTGTACGTCGTATACTTGTCATTAAACAGAGCTTTGAAACCCGATGAATCATTTAGGCTAACCCTGTATTGCTTAATATGACATATTTGTGGGAACTTTTTAAAACACTTTTTAATTTACTTTGTTTCTATAACATTACAAATATATATTTTTGGTTGGTGTAATTACAAGTTATCGAAATTACATAATATTAAGCAGTGTTGCCAACTTTACTAATATTTATCATATCTCTAGCATGGCTTGAGGTATCAAGTTGCTGTAAACGGCATTATGATCTTTACATATATTGAAAGTCATCTATCAATCGGATGACGTACTTATCTAAGCAGTTTTTCAAAATAAAGATTTCCGAAAAAAGTCATAATTTCAATCCTTGCACCTTTGTTCCTATTTATTCGAAATTCGTCATATTGTCACTGTAGTATTAGATGTCTACTGCTCCGTCTGCCTCACTTGCATTATTACTGCAAGCGTAGCGTCCTTAGTTTGCAACACGAATAGGAAATCTAATATTGTAAGTGTTTGTTTAACATGTTGACTTGAGATATGGAATGACCTGACTTAGCACCACTTTAAAATTTAAAAAAAAAAAAAAAAAAAAAAAAAAAAACGTAACTTTATGTTGAGTTGACAAACTGTTATTTTGGTAATATCGCAGGTTATGTCAATGTCTCCCTGCCGATATTTGCATGTTTCAAAATTTCAGCGTTTTCTGTCTGTTAGTTTAGAAAGCATATCAAGAAAAATTGTCCACCCGTAGCGTGTTACTTATGTGTTGTTTCAACACAGTTCTGCCATCTTCTGTTCTTAGGTGCTAAAACATAATAACAGATAAGGAAAACAGATGGCAGCACTGCTATTCATGTAACTGTTGTGAGACAATTCACAGGTTTGCAAAACTATTATTGTGACCGATTACAGAAAACAGAACGTTATTCGTTACTTGGTACAAGTGCCAAATATACTGCGTAAATCTTTGCTCATACCAAATAATGAAAACCAATGCAAATACTCACAGCCAGTAACGAGTTATTTCTGATATGCTCGGAAAGTGGTATCCTTGGTGTTAAATGAACACACAAGTAACTCGCTAAAGTGGTAGTCATTTTGTGTTGTTTAAACGCCTCAGTTTTTGCTGTGTATATATATCAACTAAGAAGAAGAGAAAGGTGTCAGTATGATCACAAATTGTTCATCTCTGCATCTTATATAGATTCGTTTTTACGAACTTTGTTTATAAGTTACGTTCTGAACTAGAGAATTTCTATACTATATTTTAATTTGTACTTCTAAGTTGTTTTTTTTTTTTTCCCTGTCTGGATAACTTTCTCTAATATATAAATTGATCAATCAGGTTTAAACTACACTATAACTAAAGAAGATGGCTGCCACGTATTACATCCATTTTTTATCTCCGAAAATGTGACTAGATATTATTAACTCGTGATTGGTTAGTGTTGATGCTTGTAATTTGGTGACTAAACGACTAACATATTACGTAATATACTAATATAACTTTGACTATGCTACTGTGTGAAATGTAGCTTAAAACTAACGCAAGAGATCCTACTACAAACTCAGTATTCCAATATTATTTTTATATTGGTAATATTATACATTATAGGATTACCTGGAGTAACCATTTTATGAAAACTAGCTTCAAATTCAATGTTGTTTAATGTGAATTAAATGTTAAATGTTCTTTACATCTGTGTGCGAGTGAGTGATTCATAGACATGATGGATAGTAGGTTGGGTTAACACTAACTTGTGCACACTTTGTCAAGTTGTTGCTCAACTTCGTTCTTCGTTTGATGTTGGTCTCCCAGTTTCATTTCCTTTAGTCCTGGATTATGATGTTGACAACTTTGTATTTGATTGATTATGGTAAAGGTTGAATAATATATATGTGTGTCATATTTATGAAAGTATAGGCTAACTTCTGAAATCGGGGAACTTCAAAGCTTAGAAACTCACTGTGAATGTTCGAGAAAAAATTGCACTTACAAAACCATTTATTTCGTAAGTTTTTCCTCCTTCTAAGTCGTAGTTTCAATATAAATAGAACTAAAGTATTCGACAAGTTGATTCAGTATTAATTCTTATTTCCGTATTTACTATTTATAGAAAATGTCCTTTTAAAGTAAGTGGATGTAACGCCCCGTGTACAAGAATTGAGAAATTTCTTGGGTTAGCGAACTTCAGCCTAGAAAGTAAAAAATAAGTGCATTGGAAGCTAATGCATTATCATTTCATTTTCTACCCTCTCCTGGAAAGCTGCAACCCTTTGCATGTTGTACCGTCATGAAGTTTTGTTTTAGTTTGGCTGGGCCACCTTGCACTTACGAGGACGGTTTGATAAGTAACTTGTTTCGCATATTCATAGATGGCACTAACGATATCTGTAAATATAGTCATACAATTTTCTTTCTATGAATAAAAATATGTGGTCTCAAGTCATTCCTACAGTAATTCGTTGTTTGACAGTTGCTTAAACAGAACTGTATTGCGTAACAGTGAAAAATGCATAAAATTGCAATTCATGATGTGATTCAGTTCTTTTTTTCAGAAAATAAAAACAGCGAAAAAAATTTGTAAAATGATTTTTAACTACATTGGGTGACATATGTCCTTCCTATGCAATTATTCTACTTTGGGTAAATGAATTTAAGTTTGACAGAACAAGCATTGAAGAATGTTCTGGAGTCTTTAAATCAGTTGTGACACCAGAAATCATCAATAAAGTCCACGATTTGGTTTTAGCCGACAGACGAGTGAAACTGCGCCAGTTAGCAGAAACTGCAATCATTTCAATTATGGGAGCTCACATTTTGCATAATGAAAATTGCATATGAAAAATCTTCGCGCAAAATGGGAGCCACATATACTCACTCCGGAGCAGAGAAAAAGCCATGTTGTTGGTGAGTAAAAATTAGCCTAACTGCGATTTGGCGATTTGAACTCCTGTATCCTGTCTATTCACCAAATCTAGATCCCTCGGACTAACTTGTATTCCAGAAACTCAGAACTTTCCTGGCAGGAGAAGAAAATTTGAGTCAACTGAAAGGGGTCATACAGGAAGTAAATGAGTATTTTGAAATCTCAAAGAAATTCATTTCCACGAAGGATTCACGAAGCTAGAAAAACATTGGGACAAGTGTATTGAACTTCGAGGGGACTATATCGAAAAATAAAATACATTAAACAACTTAATAATTTTTTTTTCTTCAATATGGAAACAAGTTACTTATCAAACCATTTTCATGTTTGTAATATTTATTCAGTGTATCTTTAGCATTTTTACTAACTAAATTTGTAGTTGTTCGGAAGTAACCATTCTGCATACACTATTCTCTCTTTTGTTTTTAGATATCTCTGAAAAATAATTTTGGAAGAAGACACATGTGTCATGCATTTCTTAACTAACGCCACAATTATTAAACTGAAGATATTTAAAGATGCACTTTTAATATTAATTTTCTCTTAAAACGAGCATACGAGGTGTGTTAGAAAAGTAACGAGACTGGCAATACTGTGCACGAATCGAAAGCGCTGCTACCTCCAGTTTTACCGGCAGTCAAGTTGACTCTTGCTGTTGACATAGTGCAAGTTTGAACTTCCTCCAGTTGCTACACAATTATTATTAAGAGCATTTGAAGTGAAATTGTGTTTGTGAAATGCATTACGAAAATGAACCGGCAGAAGTTTGAGCAACATTGTGCCATCAAATTTTGTGTAAAGTTGGCGAATCCGCTGTTGTGATGTACGAAAAGTTACAAAGGGTTCATGGAAAAGATTCTCTATCCAGGGCACAATTGTTCAAAAGGCCGAGAATAAACAAATTGAAAATCAAATTTTTTGAGACTACTTTTTTTAGTTTGGAGATTGTCCACATGGAATTTGTGCCACTAGGACAAACTATCAATCAAACTTTTTTTTTTTTTTTTTTAATCGGGTAGTTTTTGTCGTAACTAGGCATTGCACTACAACAACTCACCATGTCACACGGCAATCTCCATCAATGAATTTTTCGGGAAAAAAATGTTTCTCAGTTCCCTATTCGCCGGATGTCAATCTTTGTCAGTTCTTTTTATTTCCCTTGGTCCGAAACACTTGAAAAAGCGCCATTTTGGTTATTATTACAATTATTTAGTATTCTTCCTTTTTTTTAAAAAAAAAAATTAATTTTAGGTTTGTGCCTGGAAGTGTTTCTTCCACGTTTCTCGATTTTCAGCTTCCTCTTTTAACTCCTAATATTTTCTTCTATTTTTCAAATAATCAATCATTTGCGTTCTTCCTCTTCCCATTCGTCTCTTTCCTTCCATCGTTCCTTCTATGGTCTGTGAAGAAAACAATTTCTTTGCAAGATGTGTCCAATCCAGTCGGCCTTCCTACGAACGATGCTGGCTGAAAGCGTCCTCTTCTTTCCTATCCGTTTTAACATATCCTCGTTTATTACCCTCTCTGCCCATTTTATCTTCTCCATCTTCCTCCAACACAACATTTCGAAGCTCTCTAAATATTTCTTCTCTAACTTCCGTAATGTCCAAGTCTCTGAACCATACAGGCCAATACTCCATATTTAGCACTTGGCCAGCTTCCTCCTTAGTCCAAAATTAAGCCTGCTAATTAAGAGTGCTCTTTTCTTGTTGAATGTTTCTTTGGCTATGGCAATTCTTGACCTGCAGTAAGCATCTCTCGTGCAAATACTTCCCAGATACCTGAAATTATCGTCGTCTTGAAGTTTTTCTTGTTCTACTCTGACCCGTAAGGACGCGTTTCCATAGCGTATTCTCATAATTTTCGACTTTCGATGTTGCTTTCCATTCCATATAATTTCCCCAATGTTAACTATTTTGTCAATCATCTCCTGTAATCCTTCTTCGGTTCTAGCTATAGTAACTGTATCATCTGTACCTGATTTTGTTAATGATCTACCCTGTAACCTTGAAATCTCCAATTCCCATTAATGCTTCCTTCATTAAAACATACTTTGGATAATTACCCAGAAGAGCGTAAACCGATGAGCTGAAAGGTATTTCATCAGAAGTTTTCAAGCAATGCGGCGAACAACGCCTTAATCTCTGCGTAGCCGCCCGGGGGAACTACTTTGAAGGGGGATAACTTCGACTTGTAAAAGTAATAAAATACATCGTTGACAGAAAACCAGTCTCATGACTTTTCTAATACACATCGTATAGCTATTTATGGCGTAACAAGATATTAATGCTAAATTTGCTCTTTTTTTCTTCTTTAAGTTCATTTCTTATTTAAAAGTTCCTTTTAGCATTGCTTACCTCTTTAAACAATTATAAATAATTAAGTCTTTGTTAGTTTGCATTTGCGTTAATCTTCAATGAATCCTTTATATTTCAACTAGCGATTTTCCTGTGGCCGGCTTTAGGATTAGATCTTCTACCTTGTGAGCCATCATTAATCGTTTCTCGACAATATCTGTTAATTTCAGCTTTTTGTTATTGTTATGGTTCGGTAATTAAGTACACACGTACTTGCTTTGTTAATCTTTTTAATTTTATACATGTAGCTTGGCGTTACCAACAGTTGAGCCAGAGATCTCGCAGATTGCGATCGGAACATGCCAAAGGATTGCAGTCACCAAGAAGGGACGAGTTATTTCGTGGGAGGTTTGCAGTGTTTTGTTTGAATCCAAAATATCAAGCTTTATTTTTGTTTATTTTCTGTTTACGTTATATTCATTTCTTCTTGTTTCAGGTAAAATATAAAATAGCAAAGTAGTGATAAGATTATTATCTTTTAGCTGTTTGATCATCTATTTTTACATAACTATTCGTATTTTCCATTGCTGTGGAGTTGCTTCCACCAAATACAAAAAGCTTATTATTATTATTATTATTATTATTATTATTATTATTATTATTATTATTATTATTATTATTATTATTATTATTATTATTATTATTATTATTATTATTATTATTATTATTATTATTATTATTATTATTCAATGTGCTCGTAGAGAACTTTTATGACTTCTCGGTCAGGTAGTCAACCCTTTGTAACTGTCTTTTTGATTAATCCTATGTACAGCTGGAGATTACGGGACCGCGTTATCTCAGTGGTAGAGCGTTCACCACTGGTGCCTGTGATCCTTGGTTAGATCCCAGCTCGGTCAAGTAAACTTTGTGGTGGACAAAAACCGTGTGCTTGTGTTTTCTTCGGGTTCTCCCGTTTCCTCTCACTTTCTTCATTCCACCATTTCATTCATTTCTCATCATCACCGTATCCCTTAGCCTAACCGGCATAAGCGTGGGACGTAAAACTTCATTTCGCCAAGAGGTTACGTGTAACACCACACACCAAGGGAGGGTTAAAAATGTGCACCACATAAATCCTCGTTTTTTGTCCCAGAGAATGTAATATTCTTCTCTATTTTGTGCCTAGGGAGGGTTAAAAAATGTGCAACATATAAATAATCATTTTCTGTCCCAGAGAATGTAATATTCTTCTCTATTTTGTGCCTAGGGAGGGTTAAAAAATGTGCAACATATAAATAATCATTTTCTGTCCCAGAGAATGTAATATTCTTCTCTATTTTGTGCCTAGGGAAGGGGTTAAAAATGTGCAACATATAAATAATCATTTTCTGTCCCAGAGAATGTAATATTCTTCTCTATTTTGTGCCTAGGGAGGGTTAAAAAATGTGCAACATATAAATAATCATTTTCTGTCCCAGAGAATGTAATATTCTTCTCTATTTTGTGCCTAGGGAGGGTTAAAAAATGTGCAACATATGAATAATCATTTTCTGTCCCAGAGAATGTAATATTCTTCTCTATTTTGTGCCTAGGGAGGGTTAAAAAATGTGCAACATATAAATAATCATTTTCTGTCCCAGAGAATGTAATATTCTTCTCTATTTTGTGCCTAGGGAGGGTTAAAAAATGTGCAACATATAAATAATCATTTTCTGTCCCAGAGAATGTAATATTCTTCTCTATTTTGTGCCTAGGGAAGGGGTTAAAAATGTGCAACATATAAATAATCATTTTCTGTCCCAGAGAATGTAATATTCTTCTCTATTTTGTGCCTAGGGAGGGTTAAAAAATGTGCAACATATGAATAATCATTTTCTGTCCCAGAGAATGTAATATTCTTCTCTATTTTGTGCCTAGGGAGGGTTAAAAAATGTGCAACATATAAATAATCATTTTCTGTCCCAGAGAATGTAATATCCTTCACTATTTTGTGCCTAGGGAGGGTTAAAAAATGTGCAACATATAAATAATCATTTTCTGTCCCAGAGAATGTAATATTCTTCTCTATTTTGTGCCTTCAGTTGTCTTAGGTTTATAGTTAGTACAAAATAGAGAAGAATATTAATGTCTTCACTCTGAAACTAGCAAGTCTTTTTCGTTTAGGTGTACGACGCTCTGCGTTAGCTATACCCGTAGCGACGCCTAGTGTGAGAATCTTCAACTTTAACTGAAAATAATATGTACATTATGGTAGCACGTTACACCAAAGGAGAGTACTTTATGTCCACCACGAAACTTTTTTTTTTTTTTAATTTTGGGTTTTCTAAAAATTAACAATATTGAATGACAAACAATAAAATTATATTATTTTTGACACAAAATCTGAGTTATGACATGGTAATAAAGAAACATCCATAAAAATTCTTATCCTAATAAAAGTGTGGACAATTCTTAAACAACCTTGGTGTAAGTACAGTTAATGAATACTGCTTGACTAACCATTTCGAAAAATAAATTTTCTTTTTATTTCATTTATTAGGTTTCTTCGACCTTATTTTGTACATGATGATACAAAGTATGAAACATTTTAGTTTGTAAGCTTTCAGAGGTTACAAACAACGCTAGAAACAAAATTGTTTCATGAACTTACATTTATAATGAAATAAGAAATATTAAGAAAATTATCAACTTAGTATTATTTTATTATTTTGTTTTTAATTTTTCCCCTTTTTATCAATTCCAGGTTGAGGAAAAAGCATCAACGAACTTAGAGGATAATAATGTAATAGATGGGAAACCTGAACAACAGTTTCTTCTTCGTTTTCTAGAGAACCAAGGCAGTATCACGATTGCGCAAGTTGCCTGTGGGAAAGATTTTGTTGCGTGCTTGACAGGTTAGTAATAGGGTTTGCCAATTCTGGAAAATAAAATTACCGGCACCTCCTCAAAATTCCCCATGATATACACCTAAGTGTGTAGTATCTCTTTTCGGACCCATTCATATGAAGGAAATGTCCTATAATGGACAAAAGTGCATTAGCACCTGCAGTGGCGGATCCAAGGGGGGCCTATAGGGGCTATAGCCCCTCCCTTGACGCTCAGATATAAACTGGATAAAATGGGCTTCAATTCTGCTTTACACTGGATAAAACGGCAAAATATGGTTTAGCCCCTCCCTTGATCATATCCTGGATCCGCCCCTGAGCACCTGTATTGCATATCCTTAGTATAATCACTAATAGGCTTAATAGATGCAAATGTGCTAAAAATGAGAAACTGAAGTCTGTATTGATCATTTTATTGTATTTACCAGTAATTGCCACTTCTTTAAAATTATCGAATCGTATGAACAAAAGTGTATTAATCCTTACGTGACAATTTTGGATTTAAAAAAAGGAAATTTACTTTTTTAAACTTATACTTCAACATTCAGGGATTTTAATGTTCGATACTTTATTCTGGATTACAGATTTCAAAATACTGGTCATAAAGGGGCTGGTAATGAAGTTTGTAGCGGTCTCCGGCCTTAATCAAAATAATGGCAATATTTCCGGCCAGGCTGGTGAAATACCGTCCAGTTGGCAACCCTAGTTAGTAAGAAATATGTCGTTTATATGAGCAATACTAACATATAGACCGTACTTTTTGTGTTATGTACAGCATTGATCAAAGAGATACATGAGGGTACATCCCTGAAAATCTCATACACCTATTTGTCAGAAATATTTGCTGTGAGCTTGGAGATAGTGATCGCATTATTGTAGCAGCCGCCGGTGTATACCGTACTGGGAGAGTGCTCTGGACTGTGAGAAATACAAATTTATCACATAGGCTCAGAAATGAGTATTTGATTCAAAACGTCGAGGTATCTCTTGGAGAGGCGAAACATATAAAAACTACACGGTAACAGGTTTGGCCAATAGAGCAGATGTTCCAGAACTGACTAGCGGTCGTTTTCTGAGAGATGTGTGACCAGGTGTTATCGTACAGCAGCACGA
The DNA here is from genome assembly GCF_964235325.1 of Thermobia domestica. Lineage (NCBI taxonomy): Eukaryota > Metazoa > Arthropoda > Insecta > Zygentoma > Lepismatidae > Thermobia > Thermobia domestica. Next base: position 15,964,086 of record NC_137469.1, on the reverse strand, counting down.
CACAAGTTAAAGTTCCTTTTCTTATGCCTGTGATCACTACACATGCAGTGCCTGATAGTATGCTGTAATCTTGGTGGGTAGTTCTGTGTTGGAAGTACTTGATTAGTAGCTATCCTTGCTCATAAAAAGAATACTTAACAGTCTCTGGCGCAGGTTTGTACTTCACGAGGAAGATTCCTAAAGCTTTCATTGCTCCAATTGTTTTCGTATCTACAGTAGAGACATAGGTTTCACGCCTGTTAGCATTCAGGAAACAAACACCTGATACGGCACCAAATGTGGCAGTGCACGGCTTACGTACAGAATTTTTTCAGCATCCAATAATACTCTTAGCTTCCATCGAGTATAAACTTTTTATTTTAACCTGTCATGCCCAGTTATATACATTATTCCATGGCTAAATTCGTATTCCAGCGAACGATACCTGTCAATATTTCTTGCTTCTGGGTGTTGCCTAACCTGAGCAAGGAGAGATAATACATCTTAATGTGTTACTCATCGTCTGATAAGTGTTCAGATCAGTCCGGAACAGCATTCTACACTTGTGAACAGTTTTCCGTGACATAAATCTTAACTATGCATGGTGAAAAGGTGTATTCCACTATTAGGGACTTTATCACAGCACGTTATTCTTTGTTAGAGCGTTTTTCCAGTCAAAACATGATGTTACCTTACAAGTTTACTAGAAAACTTATAATGCCTTACAAGGACAGTAACTCAACTGACATTGTTTTCTGTAAAATACAATAAATATAATCACATTGCGAAATATACAGTGAGCAAAGCTTTTTTTTTTAAAATCGTAATCTGTTTAACGTTTCAATAATAATAAAAAAATACGTTAAATATTTATCAAATATTTGTTGAGTAAAATTATTTAATTATCTAAATTTTGTTTTCAAAACACTACTGTTAATAACAGAATGCCATATTTAAAATTTCATGTTTGTGTGTTTGAATTGAGACTGAAAAAAAAAAAAAAAATAGTGAAACTTCTCTGCTATTTTTCAGACAAAGGAATTCTTCTTACATATGGCGCTGGACAAGATGGCTGCCTGGGGCATGGAAACTTTGACTCAGTATCACGACCAAAGATCGTTGAAATTCTTCTTGGCGCGGAAGTTACTAACGTATCCTGTGGAAATTCACATGTTGTAGCCGTTACTGGTGATGGTGAAGTATTCAGTTGGGGAAAAGGATCTGAAGGTAATAAACTTCAATTTCTTATGAGAATTCGCATAAATTTAGACTCTGAAAGGCTACTTTAAAATGTTATTAATGCAGTATAGATAGATACTTATAAAACAAATAAGAATAATAAGGCCATAATATTTAAATAAGTTTTCGAACCACACACGCAAAATGAACACTTGTTTTGTAGTACGCTTCCTTTTCCTTTACTCAATTACATCTGGATTCCGACATATACTGTAGATTAGATAAAAACAATGATGCCAATTTATCAGCATACGTACGCGTGTCACATAAATAGTATCTTTTTCTAACAGGCTTGTACTCCCCCTTTTCCCTCTGCTTACCACGACTGAGTCATATATCATTATAGTCAACGATCGTCTCCATACTGAATGAAGGTGTTTCCAATTCTTCTTAAGTACCATCTATCTATGGTATTTCTCGTTTACGTTGCTTCGCAGTGCTTTATGATTTCGTCAGACTACATTGTATAAAGACATACCCCAGGTCTCTTCTTGAAATACAAAGAGTGTTCAAAAAGTTTTGCACAGTGATCTCTATTTTTTTTATTTGTTGCAGGAGGAGAATGATTTTTTTTTGTGAACAAACTTGGAACATTTAGCTATACACTGAGCCTACTCAATGTAGCCTTCATCAGCTGTGACGCATCTGGTCCAACGTTCTTTCCATGATTTAAATGCACTTTGGTAAAATTCTGGAGATTGACTTTTACACCATCAAATGTTTTACTACGCAGGTGGGCCTTCAGACGACCAAAGAGGAAAAAATCAGACGGAGCCAAGTCCGGACTGTAGGGAGGATAAAGAACAATTTTCCAACCCATTTTCGTGATTTTCTCCTACGTCACAAGGTCTGTATGGGGTTTGGCATTGTCATGGTGTAGTCTGATGAGCTTACCCTGAAGCTGTGGTCTATGGGTCTTGGTGGCACGTCGCAGCTTGTCCAGTGACAAAGAGTAACGGTCCTTGTTAATTGTGGAGTTTGTCCTTGGATGATTTGATTAATGGTCTCTTTATTCACATCACTCACTACCGTCGATGGTCTACCGCATCGTGGATTGTCTAGTAGAGAGAAATCACCTTCTTTAAACCTCTGCAACCACCGCTGGGTACTGCTGCGATTCAATGTGTCCTCCCCATAAACAGGGAGCAACTTCCTGTAAATCGATGTGGCAGAGTCATCGCCGGTCTTGAAGAGGAACTTCATCACTGATCATTGTCGCAACCTGACATGTACTTCACGGTCCATTATGGCTCACCTGTAAATAAAAGAAAATACTTTTATATACCAACTTATAGCTAAATGTTCCAAGTATGTTCTCAAAAAATTTCATTCTCCTGCAACAGATAAAAAAAAATTAGAGACCACTGTGCAAAACATTTTGAACACCCTTTGTATGTCCAGCCATTATTCTTTAATGCCTTTGTTTTCAGGATAATATCCATTATTCCAGTCGTTTTTCTGACCCGTGTGATTCTTTTTCCTATCTCTACAGGTGATTCTTAGCACATATTTTTCATGCTTTCTTGTGTAGTCGGCATACGGTGGATTGAATACCTGTGTTTGTTAGTGTCTATGTCTCCAATCCGTGTCAAAATAGGCAGAATATATTCATTGAAAATTTTACGCTGTAGACCTATAACATTTTACATTTCAGTGTGAAACTTCTTCTACTCAATGCACTCCAACCTAACTTAATAAGTTTGTTTATTCCTCCATTATTTCTCCTTTATTGTTTGTTTCTCGTCTTGCCATCCATGATTTTCTTTTGTCCCAGACAAATGTAAGTATTCACTGCTGATTCCGTATTTTCAACTTCTGTCCATAACTTTCTTGCCAGATTGTTGAACATCATTTTCGTCTTTTTCATATTCACCTTCAAAGCGACTTCTTTGCCCTTTAAATAAAGGTATTCTATCATATCTTGAAGTTTTGTGTTGTTGTTTGCGAAGAGAATGTATCACCAGCGAAGCAAAGGTGAGTCAAATGTTCCCTAATTACATTTTCCCGGTCTCTCAGTTCAGATATCGAAACACATATCCAAGTAGTTTGTATAAACCTCTCCTACTCATGTATATACAGTACAAGTAGGAATATATATATATATATATATATATATATATAGTCAGTTTAATGAATACAGAATTAGAAAGACGTCAGTAGTCAGGGTTGACAACGTTCAGGTGGCAACTGCACAGCTGAGCTGTTGGTGGTGATGTGTTTGGGAAACTCCGTGCTACGTAAGGAGCAATAGAACAGCACTGTGTAGTAAACTAAGCGGATGATAATAGTGTAAAATGGGCGACCTCTCTGGTTTTCAAAGAGGAAAAATTGACGGTGCTCGGTTATATGGTGCAAACGTGACGAAAATGGCAAGTGCGCGTGACGGACAGTGTCCAAGGTGATGACGGGCTACTGAACTCAAGGCAAATCCACATCAGCAAAGTGGAACAATAGTCGAAAGAAAACCGTCAGTGACACGTGGTGCCGAAGATTAAGACAGTTTGTCCCTCAGAGTAAAAAAGGCCTATCTCCTACGGCCTAATCTAAACTAACCTAACCTAACCTAAGTAACATGACATGAACATACGGAGTCGGATTGCACGGAGAAACTGCTGATAAAGGACCATAATCATATCATATATATATATATATGTGCAGAGTTTTGGCTAAATCAAGCATTCTGTTCTAATATCGAGACCTACTTTTTGTTTCTGAGTTATTCTATTTATTTTATTTTTTATTTGTATTATTTTTTCTTAGGACAACTAGGATTGGATACTAAAGAATCTCATAACATTCCTCAAAAGGTTCAACTACCTAAAAATGCATCCGTTGTTCGGACATTTTGTGGTGTCGATTGCTCTTTTCTGTTGACTGCGAACAACAAACTCCTTTGCACAGGAAATAACAGGTATATTTATAAGTGATAGCAGACACTGATATTAACATATAATTTATATATGAAAGTGGAAACCCCAAATGAAATAGTTATAAGTAATGTTAACAGGATAACATTTTCTAATATCCTTTTTCTTCTGTCTTTCTTCAAGAGTAACAACTGCCAACCTTTGTCATATACCATGGGATTACTATTTTCATGATTATTTTACCAGTAATGTAGTCATGAGAATAGGAATACCATTTTAAAAAAAAAGTGATTCTTTATAGTTTCTATAAGTTAGTGTACAGTATTTTAGGGTAAAGGAAATACTCAAGAGATCTGTAGTTCCGTAGTCTCATGATGTGACATTCCATTTAATACATACAACTTAAGGAAAATAATCTCGGCATTTTGGAAAGCTTGGCTTACTGCGGTGAAAATTTCTTTAACTTATCGCTATACGAGTATATGTATACTCATGTCCAAAATTATTGTCTCATGTCTATAAATATGTTGTTGTAGGAATATAAGTTGATAACGAATTAGCCCGGTATTTCTTACAATGTTAGTATGTGTATAGTCGGCAAAGACATGTATGTGGCAAATTTCATGTCAAAAGAGCAGTAAATAAGAAAAATAAAACGAAAATAAAAATTTCTTGTCCATTTAGCAACATTTTGTTTTACTCATTCTAATTTTCGTATTTATAATTCTTTTCCTATGAAATTTACCACAAATATACATTTCCCGACTATACACACAGTGTCAGTATTGAAAGTACCCTGCAAAATCATTATCAAATTATATTTTTACAAGAAGACAGTTATAGATATGCGACAATCATTTTGGACATGAGTGTACAGGGTGGACCATTGATCTTTATACACACTTGTAACTTTTAAGCTGACATTTCGTACCATGTAAATATCAAAATGGAGATTTTGTTTGACATACTCTGGAAATAGCATCAGATTAACAGTTTTACCAATCCGAACATAAAATTGTATTTTCTTAAATGGCACTACGTCAAGTTATTACGTATTTCAAATCTACATATTAAAGAAAAACTTATAATAGCACACTTGTCATGCAGTGTTGCAACTAAAGACGCTACATTATCACAAACATCGGAAAACAATGAAATTTTGGAGGATTGTACAATAGTAATAACGCAAGTGACACGGAGAGATTAACGCACATCGATAGTACTTTAGTGCCGAATACGAGGTCTTCATGTGACGTATTAGGAATAAGTAGAATCAAAGTTACAAAGAATTAAAAATTTGACTTGATTTCGAAAAAGTGTTTATATAAGTATTACTTCCAACTATGTAGATGGTTTTCACTGAACATAGATATAATAATGCCGTTTACATTAATATGATAGCTCAAACCATCCCGGAGATATAAAATAAATGGTTAAATTTGATGTTTTGCTTACAATGGCGAATATGTGCAACTAAATTTCTATTTATTTATTTTGCTTCTATAATATTACAATAATATTTTTTGATAGGCGTAATTATAACAAGTTCTCGGAATTACACAATTTTAAGCAGTGTTGCGAACTTTACCATATATTTCCAGAACAGTTTTAGATATCAAGTTATGAACGGCATTATGATCTCTCATCCATTGAAAGCCATCTATAAAATTGGATGAGGTACAAGATAATCAGAAAAGTTCTTGCCGTTTTTGACGTCCCATTAACCTGTTGCTATAAAAGAAAATGTTGAGCCATATACGGTGTCTGTAATAGTAAAGGGGGCTTCGAGGAAACGAAATGACGCATTTGCCTGCCAAGGGATTGGGAGTTAGTTTCACAATTGACCTTCTGTAATACAGGCACGTTGCGCACATATAGCAGTCATACCTTGTCCAGTGTCGAAGCTTCTTACGAGCTGCTTCCACCTGGTCAGAGTATCACTGTTCACCTCTACTCTCAGCAGTTGCAAAGGGTGCACTGTGCATTGCGGCAGAAGGAGCATCTCAAGGCAGTGCTGTTCCTGCACGATAATGCCAAGCCACATATGGCAAAGAGGACCCGGGAGACTCTTCAGTAACTTGGGTAGCAGAGACTGTCCCATGCACCGTAATCACCGGACCTTGCGCCAACAGATTACTACCTGTTTCATTCCCTCGACAATCACCTCCGTAGGAGATCCTTCACCTTCACAGATGAGAGAGACCTGCAGAACGTATTCATGGACTTCTTTGCATCCGCGACCACCGAGTTTTATCACTAGGGTATTGTGCAGGTGCAGGAATTCCGGCAGAAGGTGTTAGATGGTGATGAAGATTACTTTGAAGTCTAAAGGTCCACTGTATTGCTCTTTATTTATTACTGCTCTAGAACGACAGGAACTTTTCTGGTTACCTTGTACTTATCTAAGCAGTTTTTCGAAATAAAAGCTGTTGATAAAACATCAAATTTTCAATCCCTCGTATCTGTGTTCTTATTCATTCGAAGTCCGTCATATCATGATTATAGTATTAGGCTCTAAAAGTGCTTTGAATGTGCATGCCCCAACAATCTCACTTGCGTTATTACTGTTACAGAGCTCACCAAAATTTAGCTATTGTGGTACTGTAGCGTCCTTGGTTTGCAACACTCAATAACAAATATGATATTGTAAGTTTTCGTTTAACATACAGATTGGCAACATTATTAACCCGGTAGTGACACAGAGTATGTCAAACAATATCCCTAGCCAATATTTACATGACACAAAATTTCAACCTTTATTGCCTGCTAGTTTAAAAGTTACAAGAGTATATCTAGACAAATGGTAAGCCCTGAATATACAAAAAAACAATTCCGATTTCCGAACACAAATTCATGGACTGTAGCAGCAGGGAATTAACATTCAGTTGAGTTTTTTTGTGTTGCGTTCTTACATATCTACGAAGGACGGGACGTGCTGTTGGAGTGAGCTCCAAACCACGACGAGGCTTGAATCTGGGGCATTGGGCGAGTGCACAGATCATCATACAAGATTACCCACACCGTATAGGCCTTTCCTCACCACACTACTTCGTCTCCAGGAGAGCTGGATTACAGAATCGGGCACCACCTCGGCTAGGGAATTTATATAATGAAAATCAAAGCACAGTATAGTTATTAACAAAATCACAGAAGGCATTGAACAAATCACTTTACTTAGCATTCAATACTCGAATCTATCGTTAACGTGACATGAAGAAGAGTGAAGAAAGAAAATAGGATATTGGAGGTAGAAATAGGGTTTGTTTCTGTCGCCATTTTGAGTAATAAATAATATTCAGTGAAATGTAAAATGAAATCTTCGATTACTGTAAACGTATCTCGGATATGCCATGAGGGCTAAAGGAAATAGAAGATACAAAGGAAATCGGAAAATACGTTTCTTCTCTCCTTCCCCCTCCCCCGAGAATCTTGAAGCAATGGGGAAAACAGTTCATCGGTTCAGTGCAGCAGCCATCCATACGTCATTTGATGACGTACGACCAAGATTCTGCAGATGGCGCTATCGCAGTGCTAGCAGAAATCTGGGATGTGCGGCCTAGTTTGTGTCCAGGAAAAATAGCGGTCAATGTTTAGCGGTATTGTCAGACAGTGACAAGTCTCGGAGCCGCTTGGTGTTCTGACATATGGCGTTTTGGACAACGATGCAAGAGCACACTCGGCGACGGCAACGCAAAACCATCTTGACACTCTCGGGTGAGAGCGTCTTACCTATCTACCATACAGTCCCGCCCAGCGACTTTTATCTATTTCCGGCATTGAAAAGGACTCTCAGCGGATGGCACTTTGGAACCAATGATGAACTAAAGACAGCCGTAAAGGAGGTTTCCGTACGCCGGTCACACTTTTTTTTTTTTTTTTTCAAGAGGGATTTTTAAAGCTTGTATGACAAACGTACGTCCTTGGTTCTTATGGGGAAAAATAAAATAAGCGTTGATCTTTATTTTCCTAGATATTGCTTATTTTGCATAAACACCATTTCATAGCCGCCAGAGAGATGTCATTTTCCGACTTTCCATTGTAATTGCAAGTAAATAATGATGCAAGAATTTGAGGAATGAAGAAACAAGTACGAAAGGGAGAACCCCCGAGAAAATCCACGAACACGATGTTGATCTCCAAATTCACATTGCCGAGGATCGAATCAGTAACTCAGACCAGAGATGAAGGCTTCACTAGTGAAACACTGTGTCCTCTGATAACATTAAAAATGGCTCACAACCACATCAGCAAGTCTTATGTCTCTTGAATTCATTTTCCCGTTCTTCTCTCCTCTGTACAGTCTGTTAACGATCCATTCACGTCTCGAAAGCTAAATGTCTTTGTTTAGTAACTTTTTTTCGTTTTTCGGTCTGTTTTTCGTTCGTAGCTATCAAGATTATAGATAAGTAAATAAATAATAAAGAAAGAAAAACTCGTCTCCGTGTTCCCTCTGTGTGTCACCTGCTATATTTCAAAGACCAAGTTTTAGACTGCTAGTTTTAGACGGAAGCATCTATCGTAGCAGATGTGCTGCCAAAAATCTCGTATAATATTCTATGGCATCAAGAGTATATGGTGCTTTTACACGGTAGCATTTTGATAAGCATCTTGTCGTAACGTAGCAAACAAATCACTGGAGAAGAGGACAATTATGGCTCCGAAACTAAAGCGTGAGGTAGCTAAAGCTATAGTGGTTGTAACAACAGTTCTCGCCGGTTATATTATAAAAACGAAAACCGCAAAGAAGTATGTAGGCAAAGAGCATTCCTATTCCCCAACTCATTTTTCTTTACTACAACTCAATTTCCCCACACAAAACAAAGAGCATGTATATCTGGCAAAAAATCTTTCGCTTCCTTTTAACACACCACGGCGCTGCAATCGGACCAGAAATGCTGGGGAGAATGCTACGAAATAGAGCAGGTTCTATCGACAAGAAATGCCATAGGATATGCCATGGTATGGAAAATGCTATAGCATTTGCTACTTTACACGGTAGGATATCGATGATACGATTTTTGCCACGATAAATGCTTCCGTCTAAAACTAGCCTAAATGGTCTTCTTGCAATATCAGATTGCAAATTTTACGTTTATATTCCTTCTTACATATTTTACTCATTCTTTGGGTTTTGTTCGGTTCCCACGTTAAGCTATAGGTTCACGTCTCGTATAACCTCGATACTGAAAGGGACGCTAAGCCTCAATGGAATAATATTTTACTTACCGAACATATTTAGAAATTTATATTTTCTGTTAAACTTGCGTGAAAACTTGTAAAAACTTGAGACTCGGGAGTTTAATAGTTATAACTATACTCCGCGTCACCTGAATTGGCGTATCGCGTCAGCCAATAATCTCGCAGTGTGCTGTTACCAAACATTCAGTGACCAATCTAATCATTCATAATTGTCCACAAATACGAACAAAATCAGTTATGATTAGATTCCTCTCTGAAGGTTTAGTAACAGCGCACTGCGAGCTTATTGGCTGACGCGATACGCCAATTCGGGTGACACGGAGTATTGGTAGTTAATAAATGGAAATTATTATTATTTTGAGGATGTACTGTAGGATGTAATTTACGACTACAGGATAAATCCAGGCCATAAATTATATTGAGATTAGAAAACTAAAAAGTTCCCCATACATATTGTATATCCTTGGGATAGGTTGTTAGCACAGTTTTACCAAAAATAATAAAAGTTAAATGAAATGAGGCCCTATGACAGTAAATTCCGGTAAATGAATAAAGAATTATAAATAGTATTTATTTAAATAATTATACAATCTATTTAGTTATATATATATATTTGAACCAATAAATCAAGATAATTGTCAACAAAGCCAAAAAGCAGTAGCGAAACCAATTGTAAAATTTGGTTGTAAAATATGTGAAATTATTATCTTAAAGAAATAACAATGTGCTAGGATATTAAATGTTTACCAAAATTCTGTATCAGAATGTCCTAATAACAAGAGAACTTATCCCAGGCAAAGGCAATAAGAACAATATATTTTTTAAGTGGCAAATTGCAAATTACAAGCCTTAAATGACTATTTGAATTTACTACTTATAAATACGCTTTTCAAATGCAAAATACAAACGATTGTCAACAAAAAATAATTATATCTTGAATTATAATTATGTAAATGTTACTATATTCGCTGATTAACTAAGACAGCTTAACTTACATAGTGAGCTTTCTCATTATGTAAAGCTTGCATTGATAAATTTCTGGTTCTGGGAATACAACACAAACACTTTACAGACAGGTGACACAACAAATAATTAAAATCATTAAATCAATCACAAATTAAAGCTTGTATCTTTTCATTCATGTCTGAAATTATTTTGTTTTATATCATTCTAAATGCTTTAATATCAAAAGTATAGTAAGAAGTTCGGTTAGTTATGTTAAGCTCGCGACACTTCGAAATACGTTTTCATAAACACACACACATAACTACAGTACAATAGTGGAAAATTGTCGTTACCTGAAGTTTATTATTGTGTCTTGCTCGTGCACTGAAGTCTACATAGAAATGACGAAAGCAAATATCTCGACAAGGGTAAAAGAACAATGTAAGAGATCTCCATGTTAGGCTTCTCAAGGTATTTACACGAAATAGGACATAACATTGATCAAGTTAATGTACTACAACTGTGTTCCAAGAATACAGAAACGAATGTGTGTGAATCTATCTTTATTAGCACCAAAAATCCATATTCAATTTAAACAGTGGGAATTTAGATCACAAACGGGATTGCATAATTAATAACCAAACAAAAGACTAATTATTACAAAATATAATTTATATTATTCAGTTTGTACATGTGCATAGTTGGTGTTTCTATGCAATTTGTAAAAAGTATGTTTATCAACATTTTCTAGCAACATTAATTTGTACATTCATTGTACATCTGCAGTTCTCTTAGTGACAGTTTCTGTAACGGAAATTAATCACAAATAAGTTTTCATTATGGAATAAGAACAGACAAAATTAAAGGAATCTGACGTGACAAAATTACGTGTAGTGCAAAGTGTTTAGTGGGAAGTGATTTCATAATAGACAAGAATAAGTCATTCTGCTGAGATTACCTGTTTCTTAAGAGTAAATGAGCGTAATTCCAGCCTTCAGCCATTAAAACATACATTACTGCCTTTCAGAGTACCTGTCTTTTTGATTCTTTTGTTATAGAACAAAAACAAATATATATATATATATATATATATATATATATATATATATATATATATATATATATATATATATATATATATATATATATATATATTTATTTATTTATTTATTTATTTATTTATTTATTTATTTAGTGCCTTCTGGTTTACGATCGTGACCAAAATTCCCACGTGGGCTGAAACATCGAAGATATGATTTTATAAAATCATATTATGTTCTGTTTATGAAATCTTCATACTTTGCTGTATGCAAGCCTATTGTAATTGGGGCTTAAGTCCTGTAATAGGTGCAAATAAATAAATAAATGATTAATGAATGAATGATAAATAAATAAAACACATTAACAGTGAAAGAAAGATTTGTTATATTATTAGTAACATACATAGGGAGAATATTAATTCATGGTCAGTGACTTATATTTTGGTAAATTCACAGTATTATACTTGAAGTACTTAGTAGGGATGTAATGTATTCCATTCAATTAATACTCCTTGGTTGTGATTAAAAAGAAAATAATGAGTATTGAATTACTTTGATTGTGTGTAGGAGAATTTGTATCTGAACTGTTCCGATAAATGTATTGAAGTTACTGTCATTAACAACAATATACAGGAACACGCGAGCATATCGGTATATTTCTTTAGATAATGTCTTTTATTTTTGTGGTGCAAGGCTAAAATTGAATTTACAAAATATTAGACAAATTGAATCCTTTGTATTTCTATGTGAATCGTGCATTAATGTTTCCTTAATGAAGCACTGGAAGCACGCAAACTTCTTTTGCAAAAATGCAAGATATCGTACGAAGTGAATCGATGTGCTTGCGAGTGACCCAATATTATTGTTAAAGACTACTGTACACATTTTGTCGAAACAGCTTAGATATAAATTCTGTTACACGCAATGACGGTAAATTTTTGATACTTACCATTTTCCAGATTGTAAGAAAAGTGCGGTTAGTTTCTCTTTTGAAGTACATAATAATACTTTTTTTTTTTTTTTTTTTTTTTTTTGTTATACCGTAATTTAAATGTGAGAAACGTTTCTGTTTCTTTTCCAGAAATAATAAATTATGTTTAGATCAAGCAGGAACGGACAGCAATGAAATTAGTCAAGTGGTTGAAGAAGCTTTAGTATTTATGCCTCTGAAATCAGCTCCCATTTGTGACCATAATATACAAACGATAGCTGTTGGTCTTATGCACGTAATTTATTTAACAGGTAACCAGCTTTTCTTTCTGTTTTTCCATTATAATAAAATGTAACTTTTATTGTGTGTAATTAGGTGTGAAAAAACGAGACGATAACGTGGAGCTACCAATTCGTAATTTGAGTAAATGTGATATGTAATTCAAGATTAACATCACTAACTTTTTTCTTAATGTGCCCTAGGGATTCTAATGGGATAATGACTGTCCTGATATAATTTAGGCAATGGGTAAAAAGCTTTTACTCGTGAAGTGAAATACTTCAAATTGTAATAGCTAGAGACCGGATGTTAGGCAAAATGCCTATTCTTTCATATTAAAGATATGATCAAAAATGACCTTTTAAAGTTTATATCAGGGATTATAGTTTCAATTTAAGCCAATTTTATTTTGCCTGTTTCGCCCCTTTCTGCCTAAATAATTGTTTTGGTGCTTAATATTGCCTATTGTATGCATTTTCTTCAAAGTAAGACTTTATTGGGGAAAAATATATAATTTAGTATTTCAAGAAAGAATTGTGCCTTTTCCGAGAAATATAAGTGTTGTTTGTAGTGATAAGATGCCATAAAACAATGGACTGCTATGTGTACTAATAAGGTGCTGTAAAATTTTGGTCTGCTACGTATACTGATAAAGTGTATAAAATTTGTACTGTTATGTGTAGTAATAAAGTACTGTATAGAATGTATTTACTAAATATACATGAAATGCATGTCAAGCTTCCTTTTTATATATATACAGTGAAAGAAGATATTAACAATCAGGTATATTTCTATATTCTTTGAACATTATGTATGACTTAAATTTATTTTTTAATTGTATTGAGTATTTATCTTCATTATTTCGAGTTACATTTTAGTGCCTATTTTCCAGACTTTTAATGCCTAAACATCCGGTATTTAGTGATAGCATTGTGTTAAAAGGGGGCGTGTAATAAGGATAGTAGATGAGTTTCCCACGAATATTGTTGAGTTGTGTGTCCTGTTCAGTGCATAAATGCTTTCTTTCGAAGTTATAGGCTGCTGAAAACATGAAATAATGAACTTTAAAGGCCCATAGCTCCAATACTATGGGACTTACCATAGTCAGGTCAAGACTTCATTTAGGAACTAGTATGTGTCCTATCCAAATATCCATGTTTCAGAATCCTACGATACTTCCGCAACCATTTTTATGGAGACAATTGGAGAGTACTTGAAATTATATGACCATAGCCAAACTCCCTCTATAAAAATTGCTTCGTGAGTACCTTAGGATTCAGGAACATGTATTTTTGGATAGCGCACATATTAGTTCCTAAGTGAAGTCTTGACCCAACTACGGTAGGTCCCATAGTTTTGGAGCTATGGACCTTTAAAGTTCATTTTTTCATGTTTTCGGCAGCATATAGTTCCAAAAGGAAGCATTTGTGCACCCGGGTTGGTCTATACTTTTTGTCTTATCTTGGTGTCACCTCCCAAACGTTGTCGGTGTTGTTTTGATATACCCTCTCTCTCTCTCTCTATATATATATATATATATACAGTTCTACCTCCATTACCCCTATCCATGATATGGGATCACTCCCTCCAGTCGCTTCCAACTTACTAGTGTTTAATACATACATATGCTTCAAATTGTATACCTTAGGTCTCTTGAGGCACCATTTAATATTATTCAATTTTGAGATAATTTTTTTCATGGTTTACTTTGGTCTCATATGGAATCGTTTTAGGGGGGGGGGGGGGGGTTAGACTAAAAATATCTCGAAAATCGATTTTAAAGAACCATTGTAATTTCTTCATCCTGTAATCAATTCTTTACTCGAAAATATTATATGATATCAATGCGTGGGCTTACGTATTTTATTTTCTGAGGGTGGTACCTAACTTATAGGTCCCAGGCCTCTTCCTTCCTTCCCCAATCCTTTCTTCCGTCCCTTTCCCCGGATAGTGTGTTCGCCGAGGGACGTCATCCCTCAAAACGTGACAGCCTTAGATGCCGAAAGCCCAGAAATCTAAATCCTAATTCTAACACTTTTCAAGTCTTGCAACAGTTATTATTATTTTTTTTTCAAAAAGTTATATATATATATATTATTTGAGACTTGCATATTATCCTGTAACATGTTTTTGATACAAAACTTAAACTCAAGTCATGTCTTCCATCCGTAAATTTAGTAATTCAAAATCAGTTAATACTTGTATATTTTTATGGATTTCCATCGTAGAGAACAATGTAATCTTCATGGCGGGGTCTTCAGAGAGGACACCAAGGAAAATTGACCTTCCATCACATATGAGTATCTACACCGTTGGAGCAGGAGATAATTTTACTATAATTGCAACCGAAGGTAATATATTTAGTCCAGATTCAAATATAATACATTACTGTGTTGTATATACTATAATTGTGACAAAGTGTTTTCGGTTGGTTTTAACTTAGTGTAAACTCCTTGAAAGGTGGCCTGAATAAAATGTTTCCAAGTTCGGTATTACCAAGTATTAAAACTATTATCTGACAGCTATCCTCACAACATGTTGGATTTATCAATATAAGAGAGTGTTTTTTAAAGCTTCCGGCCTGACACTCAAAAATCGCGCCGTTGGTTAAAATCGTTGATGACATATAGTGTATGGAAGAAATAATGTATCATTTGAACTGTGTAGCTGCGTCAGTTCGCTGAAGCCACCATATGAATCAGTTGCTGTGACTTCAGTTCGTGTACTGCATAAGAGTGTTTCAGTCCACACGGCCGTCGTTGCCAAGGCTCCAGTGCTAAATCTAGGCTGTGGGATGGGTGCCGAATCTTCTCGAAGCTATAGTCTTTTACTGTCGCCTTGACAACAACAACTTTTTAGACTGGAGTATTGTCATGCAATATGCGAGCTCACGATACAGCAACTGGTTCAAATGACTGCCTCTAACAACTGACGCTACTAGTTAGTTAAAACTGACACATTATTTCTTCCATAGATGGCACTATGTACCATGAACGGTTTATTAGCAATGGCATGTTATTTCAGTGCCTGGCAAGAAACTTTTGGAAATGCCCTCGCATATGAACTTGGCAGCATAATTTGTTATTTTTATTATATTACGTACGAATAGTATTTCGTAAGCAGCTGTATAATTATTCTTTTGCTTAACGCTCGTGTCCTTCCGCAAACGACTGCGTTTCAAATTTACACGGGATTTTGCTGCCTGTGTGGTGCTTCTTCAGGTATTATTTTCTGCTAAAATATTTCGCAAACATCACTGTTTGCTTATTCAGTTAGTCCTAATCTCCGGATTACTCTTGAACCGGTGCTTAATTCATTGTTTCTCTCTTTCTCTCTTGCATTCGGAGATAACTTCACCACAAGTTAGGTTTGTATGACTTTTTTCCCCCCTCTTATTGCAAAGGAGAAGAGGAAAGGAATGCATACATATGTACTAAATTTTGAGCTTAAGTGCTGAAATTATCGTTTTTCTCAACGAGAGAGAGAGAGAGAGGAAGTGAGGAAGTGAATTAAGTAAGAACTATATGAATAACCCATCAGTGAGGTTTGTGAAATATTGTAGAAAAATAATATTCCAAGCACACAAGTAACAATTTTATCTAAATTGGTGCCTTAAAAGTGCACACATTGATGTATTATACGGGATTCTTCAAGTTTGCAGAAAGACTTATTAATAAGCAATTTCTCTACTTTTTTAAATCACTACACTTTACTGTCGCAATTAACTTTGAAAAGTGCAGGTGATTTAGCTCGGTATAAAATACACAGCGTTTTGGTTTTCTTATTAGTGTGTTACCGATTCTTGGTAATGGAATCATATTGTTATTTTGTGAAGATGGCTAAATGTTCGAGTATCAACTGAGTATCGAGCTTATAACGTTTACTTCCATTCACACTTCGTTATATATACGTCCTAATTTCGTTTTTGATGTAGAAAAGAATCACTTTAACATAATTCACTAGTTAACTGTTCAAAATAACAACACGGAATACGATATATGAGAATTTATGTAATTTGCATACTTTATCGTTTACCTTCTTAATTTTTTTTTAAAAAAAATATCTTCTTTTTAAGCGAATACACTCTCTTTCACAATGGCGTATCTTTTATGTTAAAATAACTGCATAAAGTATAGATATTTATGTCTGGCCCAAACTGAATAACATAAATAAGCAGATTGGCCATAAAACAAAATGATATCATACACTACGAACGATTTGATATAGTAACATATACACATTATCCTTGTAGACTCCACAATGTCGGTTCTCGAACTACTTAAATCTTAGACTGGTTTCCCACAGCATATTCCGAGAGATAGAGACAAAGTAAAATGAAAAGAATATAAAATTTATAATTGAAGAAGTTTTAATTCCGTTAACTGTTTTCACCATAATTAGTATGAAAGCTGAGTTTTGAGATAGGTGGGAAGGAATCTAAAATTGTCAGAAAAGGTAATATTAAAAAGGCACTTACATTATGTTTGCCTCGTAGCTTAAAGTCAACCACAAAGACTCCGCCCACTCACGACTTTTGTAGGTATGACCGAATGGAACTGCAAATTGATTAACAACTGAAGTGTGATTGAATGAATTGAGAGGCTCCTTATGAAACGTCGGAATGCAATCCGCACACCTTTCATATTTCCATGTCTGGAAGTTTCAAGTGGCTGGCTGATAGAATAAAATAAGTTTCGAGCTTGTTTGAATAATCCGAATTAGATTTTTGGAAACAACCCTGACTTAATTCATCCAATTCAGACAGTTGGCAGGGGCCGCGGTGGCTCAGTGGTAAAGCGTTCACCTCTGGTGCATAAGGTCTTGGTTCAATCCCAGGTCGTGCCAAGTGAACTTTGTGGTGGACGAACACCGTGTGCGTAGGTTTTCTCGAGGTTTCCCCGTTTCCTCCCACTTCATTCATTTCTCATCATCACCGTCTCCTTTAGCGTACACGGCATAACCGTAGGACGTAAAATTTAAAGATTTCATTTTCGAACCAGGGACCCACTCACCAGAAGTAAACGCTCTACCACTAAGCCACCATGTCCCCGTGTTTTTCCGGAAGAAATTATTTATGTATTTACTGTGTACACTACTAAGTAGCAAATTGTATCTGTTTTCATTTATTATTTCCTAATTACTTGTCATTAGCTCCAATTTAGATATTTTGTTCCAACATAATTTATAAATTATAAGATGCTTAATACTTTCTTCTCAATAGATGGCTCTGTTTACACCTGGGACGAAATGGTAGAAGATAGAGAAATCAAGCAGGTGGCATTTGCTGACTGGGAAGGTGGAAGACCTCTACAATTAGTGTGCGCCAATAAAAACGTTCTTCTAGCTTTTGAAGCTTCATAGTACACAAAATAGATCAAGTGAATTGTATTGTATTGTAAATGCATAAAATTGGCAATGTACAGGTAAAGTTTAAAAAAAAAAATTGTACGTACCTATTTTCTGCAAGTTTATATTCTTAAATCAACATAAAATTTGCGCGATTTTACTTTTTTTATTCAAAATAGTTGTAAAAGAGAAAGTAAGTTAAAAATCGACGCTACAGGAAAATAAATTATGTTCAGTTTTGGATGTATTATTTCGAACTTAGACAGTATTTTGTGATAATTATACCATAATATTATTATTATATTTGCAAACTGAAATTATTATGTTCAAAATGATGCACAGAGTGCGTCAATGGTAGAAGAGTTTTTAACAGAAATCAACTTTGAAGCTTTTTTTCTTAACATAAAATGTACAGTCGTTGAAACAGCTAATCTGACCTATTAAAGCGTTTATACATGTGCCCTTAAATAGGATTGTACAGTCTTTCAGTTCCTTATCAAAACCGTAATTATAATGATATACTTTTGATGTTACTATGCCTATTATATCAATGAAATAAAGTTGTATGTTTTTGTATAATATCCTACTATTATATAATAAATTTATATTTTTGTAGAGAACTATTTATTTTTTCAACTATAAAAATAAACAATATTTCATGAAACAGTTTGTTTTCTCTTAAGGTTGGTTTAAAAGGAGAAGTTTTGTCGATAGATGGCACTACAGTCTTCGTATCTTCCATGTATTTTGTATCTTTCACGAAAATTCACGATTTCTCTATCAAATTTCAACCAACAGACTTCAAATTTTTAGAAAAGGAACTTCATAATCTATCGAAGGCAGTAATCCGTGCCGATATTTTATTTAGAATTTTCTTCATTGTTGAAATGGCTTGATTGTTGAAATGGATATCCAAACCTTTAACAATCGAACTGTTTCAGCAATGAAGAAAATTCTAAATAAAAAAAATCGGCACGGATTGTTCCCTTTAATGGGTTATGAAGTTCCTCCTCTAAAAATTTGAAATCTCTAGGTTGAAATTTATAAAAGAAATTGTAAATTTTCGTGAAGGGTAAAACATACATGGGAGAGATACGAAGACTGCAGTGACATCTATCGGCAAAACTTGTTCTTTTACACTAATCTTACTTCAAATATATTAATAGGAATTGGAGTAAGTGGAAGGAAATTGGAGAACCCAAGAATACCCACGTACACGGTGTTTGTCCACTACAAGCCTCCACTTGGTGCGAGTTGGGACCCCACGCACCAGAAGTGAGCATTATGGCACTGTGCGACCGGCGACCACCACTTAGTATTTCGTGACTATTTCTGAAGATATTTGTTATATCTAGGGACAAACAAAATTAGCATTGGCGAAGAGTGTGAATGTTTGTATTTTGAAGCTAGTCAATCTAAATCTCAGAAATTGAAACTAGTGGTTTGCCTTAAGCCTTCGCTAGTTTGTAAATTATCTACATGCTAGCGACATCCTTGGCGTCAGGTAGGAGGCAGCACAGCTAGCGACAACTATTAGCCTGACAGACTGAGACGTCTTTGAGTTCATGATAAGGACGAAGAATATTTCAATATTTTCGCCTAGATGTTATGCAACCCACAACTCTCTTTTTCGAAGTTTGCCTATTAGCTTTACTCATAGACTTATATGTTCTTGCGTTATAAATAGGATTGCAATAAAGACGAGTTTCATTATATTCAGGGCCGACCCTAGGAAATTTGCTGCCCCATGCAATTCATCATTCCCCTCTCTCTTTCTCCAGAAAGAAGAAATCTTAAAAAGCCACCATTTTAAGTATGCTAACGCATCATGAACAACGAAGGGCAAGGAAAGCACACTCAGAAAGGCCTAAACACTACAAATACAATCTCGTTGTGCCTATTTTTTTCTTGAAATAATAATCGATTATGTTAGTGAAAGATAAAGCAAACACACTTTCAGAGGAAAGATGGTAATCCTTTCTGTAGAATTCAAAAGCTTCAATCTCAATATATCAGTTTGCAATTCCAGTGGAACTAGCTCTTTTATCTTTATTTCTTGACTTTCTGTTTACATGTTAAAAAAATTTAAAAAAAAAGAAAAAAAACTTGTTTCCTCCTTCAATGATAAGGAACTTGTTTGTGACAAAGACTAGTTTTCATATTAAAACTGGGATAACTAACTAAATGGAACAAGTATTCACTACTTTTCAAGAATTGAGTTCTTGTATTTGACAACAATCAAGCAACATGAAGGCAAGAGCCCCAGAATCTTTCTGTGTGTAATTCTTTTTTTTATGGAGATTACTGAAAAGCATACCATTAATAAATTGAATACATACATTATTTTTCTACAAAATCTCCCTGCACTTTAATGCACTTTTCCCAACGTTTCACAACTTTTTGATTCCGTCGAAAAAAAAAAAAGTTTTTAGGTTGCACCTGTAACCAATTTTGCATCGCATGAACGACTAACTAGCTGATAGTTGACATTTAAACTTCTTAACTTCTGGAGCTGATGAGTGTTTCCAAACCATGCTTGCAGCCTTACTTTTCCGTTCGTGATGATGTACCCAAATTTCATCTACAGTAACGATTTGCTGTAAAAATCCATCTCCCTCGCGACAATAACGGGCCAAATGTTTACGAGAGATCCTTTCCAATCTTTGTGCCTTATGCTTCGCGATAAACAGCTGTCACCATACTGCGCTTGCATTCGATGGATAATTTCAGTAGATAAAAAGGGAATCGCTGCCCTCAATTCCTTCTTGGTGCAGATCGACAATGGAACAGCCATATTTAACGGTCTGCTATACTGCAATGACTAATGCGGGAATAAGAGTAGACACGTTGCATAGGAGTGTTGCAGACGACACTAATTCAGCGCTGGATACTAGCAATGTTACCAAACCCTAGTGTGAGGAATTGCAAGTCCCTTTACTTTTTGGCGCGTATAATTGGTAACTTCGAAAGTATAATTCTCGCCCTTCGGTTAAAAAGAAAAAAATATTAGCAAATTATTATTTTTTATTTTCCAAATGTTTGTATACAATGACTTTTTTGAAAAAAAATGTCCATTCTTATCGGCAAAACATATTTTACAGCTTAAAGCCGATTCCAGCAGAAACATACTCACACGCATAACGTATTCTCACTTTAAAAATACTTCGAAATTATACACTTCATCCTGTACAATAGCAATAATGGTATTGCCCTGGTTTTGTTGTGCTCCTTTGTACTGAAAACAAGTTCATAATGGCTTCTATCAGGTTTCCATTTCTTCTTCTTCTTCCTCTTGGATAAGCCCTAAAAACAAGATTTAATTTATTATTTAAATATATATATAAATGTATTTCTTTTGTTTCATATAGATATATGAATATCACAAAAGCACATGTACTTGAGAAGAGAAATGCAAAACCACAAATTGAGTATAATCGAAAAGATCGAGACAATATTAATTAGCAAATTACTAAATTCAATATTTACTATAATTGCTTAGAACGCTCATAAAACCGTGAGCTCTCTACGGCTAGGCCGGAATGAAACAGTTTCCTGAAACTCGAGTGTGCGGGAATTTAAATTTTCTGTGACCGGAAACACTGCTACCAGACAGACGCAAACTATCTTAAAATAAATTTTGGTACATCACCAATATATTCTACAAGTATCATGTCGATATCTAAGAAAAGAAGTTTGTAATTAAAAAAAAAAAAAAAAAAAAGATTATGGTAAAGAGAAAAGTAAAAAAAAAAAAAAAAAGGTTTAAAACCTAAAATCGAATTTTTCGTTGGCCCCCTAACTACCCACTTGTAATGATCTGTACTTGCTTTTGTTCAGTAAGGACTGATGTTCGACTGGTGTAAGTTGACTTGCGTTCATACCTATAGGTACGGATTTATAAACATAAATTTCGAATTTTTTGACCGAAAAATAAGGAAATTTTAATTTTTCTAGTTTGCAACACTGATTGTGAGTTGGTCTAATTGGTCTAAAAATTAGGTATCCATGTGAAGTATATACCTGACAAGTTCTAAGTAGATCTATCTAAAACGAAGGAAGTTATACTGAAAAAACTGAAAGGAAATTTCGAAACTCGAAAAATCTCGATTTTTTGACTTTGGGCTCAGATATGAGAGGGAATTTTGACTAACTAACTAACTAACTAACTCTATGGCTTATGGAACCCGGAGGTTCAGTGCCGCGTTCACAAAAGCTCTCCACTGACTTCTATCCTTAGCTAATTGCGTCCAGTTTCTACTTTGTATTCCTATCTCTGCGAGATCCATCTTAATATTGTCCTCCCATCTGCGCCTAGGTCTTCCTAATGGTCGTTTTCCTATGGGTCTACCAGTCAAGACTTTGAAAGCGTTTCTACTTTCTTCCATTCTAGCTACATGACCTGCCCACCTAAGCCTCCTAGACTTCACGACCCTAACAATGTTGGGTAAACCGTATAAACTATGTAGTTCCTCGTTATGAAGCTTCCGCCATTCCCCATTCTCGTTCCTCTTGGGTCCGAATATTCTTCTCAGGAATTTTGACACTCAGATAAAAAATACCATCAGGATAAACTACTGTCCAACCCCATATTTGGCATAGAAAAAATCATCCCGGTATCTTAATTAGTGTTTACAAGTGTCACTACCGTTAGTGACACTTTGGCCACCTTATCTCGAAAGGGTTAATCGAAAAATTCAATAAATCTTATTCCTCCTTGACGTGAGAAGTTTATTTATAGTTAGAACGTAGACTTTAAAACTAAGAAAAAGAAAATGAGAGCGAAAAGACGTTTAGAAGGTGAAAATCCATGTATGCTTGTTCAAGATATAGGAACAAATTTGATAAAAGTAATGACGTCTTGTGCCGCCATTTTAAGAATGAAGCCAGCATGGGATCGATGGGGACTTTTAGTATGTCTTAAGGTTTAGTCTGAAATACCTATACTGAGAAATTCAGCTTTCATTTAATTAGTCTGATATCAAAGCATATCTTTCCTGGGCTAAATAGTGTGGAGATTGGAAGAAGAGTCAGACATGGATGTAGAATGTTGCTCTAATTATTCAACATGTACAGTGACTGTTTAATGAGGGAAGCATTAATGGGAATTGGAAATTTCAAAATTGGAGAGTAGATCATTAACAAGGTCAGGTATGCAGATGACACGGTTATTATAGCTAGAACCAAAGAAGAGCTACAGGAAATGATGAACAAAATAGTTAATACCGAGAAACTATATGCAATGGAAATCAACATTGAAAAATCGAAAGTCATGAGAATATTCCGTGGAAACGCGCCCTTAGGTGTCAGAGTGGAACAAAGAAAATTTGAAGAGGTCGATCATTTCAAGTATCTGGGAACTATCTTGACGAGAGACGGTTACTGTGTCAAGAAGATCAGGTTAAGAACTGCTATAGCTAAAGAAGCATTCAACAAGAAAAGATCACTCGTAACTAGCAGGCTCAATATTGGACTTAAGGAGAAGTTGGTCAAATGCTACATATGGAGCATTGGACAGAATAGTTCAGAGATTTAAACATTAAGAAAGCTAGAGGAGAACTATTTCGAGAGCTTAGAAATGGCCTGTTGGAGGAAAATGGAAAAGATAAAATGGACAGAGAAAGTAACAAACGAACATGTTTTAAGACGGATAGGAGAGAAGAGAATGCTTCTATCCAGCATCCTTCGTGAGAAGACCAATGGGATTGGACGTATTTTGGGAAGAAATTGTCTTCTTCATACTGCAATAGAAGGAAAAATGTACGGAAAGGGACGAATAGGAAAAAGAACGCAATTGATCGATGATTTGTAAACTAGAAGAAAATATTGGGAGTTGAAAGAGGAAGATGAAGATCATGAAACATTTCCAGGTACAAATCTAAGATTAATATATATATAAAATAAAAAACTCATTAATCCCAGGACTTGCAAGAAAGCAGAATACTAAATAATAATAATAATAATAATAATAATAATAATAATAATAATAATAATAATAATAATAATAATAATAATAACGTTCAATAATCAACTTTTCTATAGTAATTTGAATTTCAAATACTTTTAAAAAATGTTAAATCACTTTAAATATCAGTTAAGATAAAAGTGAATGCCTAAAACAGAAAAGTACTTTATTAT